>NC_060971.1:3810825-3870825 GCF_910589235.1 Vespa crabro | reverse complement strand
ATTGGTTATGCATAGAGAACGATAATTTGCAATTAGACGATTCAACCTTGAATTATCGAATTTCTCTTCACATTATTATTTATCCATTATGATATCTCCCCATACAGTTTTTATTAGAGAAAATACGAGAATTCGATGGAAAAAGAAAGAGAGGAAAAAGGAAAGAAAGAAAGAAAGAAAGAAAGAAAGAAAGAGCGAACGAGCAAGAGTGAGAGAGAGAGAGAGAGAGAGAGAAAGAATAAAAAGGATGAAAAGGGGAGAGGGAAAAAAAACAAATCGTAGATATTACGGATTCGTAGCTAATTAGCAGGATGCATTCAGCAAGTCGACGAGATTTCACGGTCGAATTATTTACAGGAGATTCGATAGGGAAAACGTGAGAGGGAATTCTGTAAAGGTCGGCTTACACGCGCCTAATCTTCTCTCTCTCTCTCTCTCTATCTACCTATCTGCACTCGCGAAAACATGGAGGATGTTCTCTCGCACGAGCGAACGAGCGAGCGGAATCGTGAGAGAGTGTGGTCTTGCTTGTAGCACTTGCATTCCCGTCGAACGCGTAATTATTCGCACAATACCTCTATATACCCGACGTCGCACAACCAAACAACAATGAGCTGCCGTTGCACTTCGAGTACAGAGAATCCGGGGATTCGAACGGATCAACCAAACCAAAATCCAAAACCATCATTAAAATTACCCTTTACGAAGGTGATACTAGAAATATTTTATTATTATTATTATTATTATTATTATTATTATTATTATTATTATTTTCTTTCTTCTTTTTTTTTCTTTTTTCTTTTTATTATTATTATTATTATTCGCCGGAGTTCTGTTAGCTCTTATATTATACGCCAATAATATATTTGTACATATGAATTGTTGATTTTGAAAGTGCGATGAGTCTCATATTTTGTGAGAAAAAGGAAAAAATAAAAAAGAAACAATAAAAAGAAAAGAAAAAAAGAAAAATAGTCAAAGATAATTTTTTTCTTATTACAGATCAACATAAAATTTATGGATTCAATCAATTCACAATAAAATATCTTTTAATATCATTTACAAATTTCTTACTTGTAATGTTATATGCATAAACGTAAAATTAATAAGAAACTGAATAAAATTATAAACGTTAATTATTGCGATTCTTTTCTCTTTTTTTTCTCTTTTTATTTATTATTATTAAATAAAAATCATGATACGTATTAATATTTGCACGAATGAGCTTAAAACAAAATTTTAAACATCGTTAAAGAAAATATATTGACTCGATTGATTTTATTTTATTATTATCGCACTTGATATTTAGTTGAAAATTATATAGAAATTATATGAAATAATAATAATAATAATAATAATGATAATAATAATAATAATAATAATAATAAAATAATAATAATAATAACAATAATAACAATAATCATGAGAAATAACATTTCCAATATAATCTTTTTGAGTGAAATATCATCCAAGCTTTTAAGGTTTAATAACCATATATTGGTATAGCGTATAGTGAGATTAAATCGATCAACCAATTTACATTATTTACTGTATTTCATAGAATTTTGTGTGTTAAATTTGTAAATAATTTATATACATAGATACATATACATATATATATATATATATATATATATATATATATATATATATATATGACGCACGATTGAGAAGTTATTCAAAATATTTACATATGTAAAATGAATAAATGTAGATTTTGCGATGATAAAAATCGATATAATTAAAAACATTTACTTTTTAAATAAATTACTTTCGAACTTAACTTTATTAATATTTTAATAGTCTAATAAAGCTTCAGTAGATTACATAAACGTAATATGATCAAAGATAAGCTATTAATCTGATGAAGATGCTGAGGAATCTATAAAAAGTCTCGATATATGTATACCTTATCAGAGGAGAATAAAAAAAAAAAAAATACACGCTTAAACGTTTCGAGTTCGTATAATTCGATGAACTCGATACTTTCCCAATATAACGGTAATAAATAACATTAATAACGCTGAACGGCGACGTATTTATCGGTAATGGAACCCATTAAGAGTTGGTTTATGCTCCGTCGACGATCAACGTCTTAAGGTCTCGATTTTATCAGCGATATCGATCGCTTTCGTAGATGTGCTATTAAAATGGAATTCATTTTACGACTCATCGCAACAAAAAAGTACTTATCATCAACTCTGTACTTACTTGTTTCTTTATTATTTATTCACCTTTTTTTTGTTTATTTTCTTTTCTTTTTTTTTTTTTTTTTTTTTTTTTTTTAATTTTATATCCCGATATCGAAAAAAATAAGAAAAATAAATGTAGACTTTTGGTTGTTCATTTTATCATATTTTCTTTTTTTCCTCCCTGTTTCGTCATCATAATCTTATTGTCATTTAAAAATTTCAAATTGTAATTATTCTATGGGAGGACACAGTATATGACCAGTCATATATGTCCGGGATAAGATTGAAAAAAAATTGGACACAAAGTACATAACTCTTGTTTACTCGACTCTGAGCTTTATGGTACTTTTTAATTCCATATTCGAAAAGAATGAAAGAGAAAAAAAGGATAGAGGAAAAATAAAAAGGAAAGGAAAAAAAATGAAAAAGCAAAAGAAATAGAAATAGAAAAGACAAGAAAGAGAAACGTGATGAACGTATGCTAAAAGACGAAGAAAAAAAAATATGAAAGAAAAAAAGAGAGAGAGAGAGAGAGAGAGAGAGAGAGAGAGAGAGAGAGAAGTAAAAAAAGGAAAAAAAAATGAAAGGAAGATAGGATAAAGTAGCCTTTGTGTACAAACAAGAAACACATGCGAATACAAAGGTAGATGGGAATGGGGATTTCGGGACACGGAAATCCCCGTAGAAACGCAACGTTTTAAGTGCGACGACATAGAGGTCTACAAGGACGAGAACGAGAATGAGGATGAGGACGAGGACGAGGACGACGAGCGGTCTGCGGTTTAAGAAAATATTTGCCTCTGCTCGAGCTCGTAAGCGGCTTAAAAGCGAAAACGTAGCCAGTCTAAATTCTACGTCGTTGGTGGTTCCCAATGATGGTAGTGGTGGTGGTATGATGGTGGTGATGGTGGTGATGGTGGTAGTGGTAACGAAGTTTAAGTTAATTACCGGAGATCGTTTATACATTTGTAGCATTAATGCGTCAGGCAGTGAGAAATTTTTGCAATTGTTTTTAGAAATAAATAATTTCAACTTTCCATTAGTATCTTTTATTTCTATCTTTAATCTTTATCTCGTACGATCTGAAAACTATTCGAATCAAACGTGCAAGCATAGTATCGAAATATCGTTAAAAGTTATGGGTGGTCCTAAGGGATAAGGGAAAGGGAGGGAGATGATCGTCGATGACCACCGACCATCAACTTTGAAAAACTTTCTTTCGAACTTCTTTATTTCAAACTTCTTTCCATGATATTCCATAGATTAAAAGTACACTTATACTTCTAAGATAAGAATGAAGTAGGCAAAAATAAACGAAAAGAAAAAAGAAAAGAAAGAAAGGAAAAAAGAAGATTGATAAGATCATTTTCTTTTTTTCTTTCTTTTTTTTTTTTCTTTTTTTTTTTAAGTTATTATCTAAGAAAATTTATGTAAATTATCGATCGGACATTAATCATCCTTCGGAATTAAATGCTTTTTAAAGATATCGCGAAAGAAAATCATGTCTAAACGTATTAAATGATGTTTTCTTATTAGTAAAAAAAAAAAAAGAAAAAAAAAGAAAGAAAGAAAAAAAGAAAGAAATTAAATTGCCTATATCCACATATTATCGTATTAATTAATTAATCGTATATAAAATATATTAAAAAATTAAACAAAAACGAATAAATTCTATCTGGATCAAGCGAATATTAATTAACAACGTTAATCGTTATTCTATTGAAATTAAAGAAAAGAAAAAAAAAATAAATAAATAAATAAATAATAAATAAATAAATGTATCTACATATTATCGTCTAAATTAAACAAACGTATATAAAATAAATTTCGAAATTAAATTAAAGCGAATAATGCCAGTGAAACAAATGGGTATCATACTATCATATTAATTAATAATTGTAAATATCATACTCGTCTCAACAATATCATCTTTCCTCGATCTTTCAAAATGAACCAATCATACGTATATATGTATAACTCTTTTTAGTTACTGATAATATCGAATATCTCCTTTCTCTCATTATCATCGCTCTTAAAAGACATCCTGATTTAAATCCTTCAATCAGATATCAAATATCATAAATTAAATTTATAAGATAGAAACGAGTAAAAGTTCGAACAATTGAAATCTTCGCTAGATTTTTATCTTTTTCCATTATTCAAAAAATGAACTGAGTACACGTAAATTAGCTTCTATTAACATTTCGAATCTCTTTTCTTCATTCCACCTCCCTCACTCTGCCTCCGATAATTACGACTAATATTCTTAAAAGGCACCTTAATTTAAACGTTTAAATTCTTAAATACATATACATACTATACATTCATAGATACATACATACATATATATATATATATATACAAATTCATAGTATATACATATACAGATATATACATAATATACATATAAATATCGATATACATATGTCTATATACATATATGTAAGAAATTTTTTGTGATCCTACTGATAAGGGGTTTTTTTTTTTTTTTTTAAACAATATATAATAAATAAAGCGGTACAATTAAGATCCTAAGGTTAAGATATAAAGTGTCTCTCGTACAAATTCTGTTCGATTGAGAACTTAAATCTTTATCTGAACTTCAAACAGACTTACTCGATCGTGACGCATGGTTATGGTTTACTAAGAACTGTTCACGCGTTACACTTTATTCGGATGTCTCATCGCGTGGGTCTACTCGCGACTCATCATATTACTCAAGACTTAACTCGTTGCTCTGACGTCACAATACGTTGGTCCACACAGGACTCAATATATAATTCTTAACACTGTTATGTGACTTTGTTCGTAGTTCTACTCAAGAATACCCACCCAATCCTCTGATTCTTTTTATCCCCAATTATTTTAAAAGACATACGTACTCCTATAGTCTCATTATTGTTTCAATCATCATCTCGCTTTGTTTATCTTTTTACGTCGCATCAATGTATTTCCTCAAGTAGAGGTCACGCTACCTCAGACCGTCTCTCTCTTAAGCCACTCTTTTGTGTACTTTTTCAAGGACAGATGATAAATTTCGTCAATCGTCTTTCAGCTATCTCTCTTCTACACACTTATCTTCAAGGACATACTAAGCTTCTGATCGTCTAAGCTTCTATGATATTAGCTTCTTCTGCTTATTTCTCTTCAAGGATAAATTAATTCTCTCGATCGGATTATTTCTCTGATGTTATTCATTTTCACATTTCCTTCAAATGATATAGTTATAATTTTCGATTGAATTTTTCTGACTTCGATCTTCAATGGACTTTCTAATGTTATTCATTGGATCGAATTATCTCACATGCACGCAATTACTCGTACTATTGTTTAATCACCGATTGGCTTTCCTAAACTGCACATAATGTCAGAGAATTTTATTTCATTATTATAATAACGATTTGCTTGATTCATACACAGACACATACACATGCACACACATGATTGACATACATATGATTAACGTTTGAATCTTTTATCTCTTATCTATATAGTTTTGTTTGTCTCATACGCACTCGTATTTATTCTGTCAAGGACCGTGGAATTCTCAATCCCACACACACACACACACACACACATATATATTACATTTATATATATATATACATATGTAAATGTATGTATCTATGTTATATAGGAATGAAAGAAAAGAGACATCGGTCAGATTCTTTTCGAAAAGGTTGACTCGTACGGACGAATGAACGAACGAACGAACGAACGAACAAACGAATGAACGGACGGATGGACGGACAGCCGCGAGGTCGGTTCGATATTAAATCTCGGTGACTGGCGTGTCCCGAACTAGACGAGAGAGACGAAGAGAGGCCTCGCAACACCAGATGGTACTGACGCGCTGAGTGACGTCAAATTAAAACACGCAGTACCGACGCGACGATTCGACGACACCCTACAAAACCCCGAGCGTTTCCTCTTCCATCCCTTGTCTCCTCATCTCTCGACCCGCCCTTTTCTACCTCTAACCCTATCTCTTCCTCCTTCTCTGTCTCTCTCTCTCTCTCTCTATCTCATCCACTATCGTCTTCCTTCTATCTACACGACGAATACACACGTATTTTACACATACTGAGATAGTAGTCTATTGGAGCAATTCTCTCACTTCTTGAGACGAGATGAAACGAGACGAGTTGAAACGAGGCGAAGTCGTGGCTTTGAATACCATTTCAATCTTTCTTCTTCGATAACCAATATCGATAAGAACAAACAAATCATGCGTTTATTTCTATCCGTTCTATTTTAATAGAATGAGAAGATTGACGTATTTAAAGATTGACGATGATTCAAAAATTAATTTTATCGATTATCTATACAAATAATATTAAATTTTAACATTAGTTCTCCATAACGAAGAGTTTGAAATACTTGTCGTGTGCTTGCTATATCAATATTATCAAAATGTTATTATATTTTATAACGTTATATTTCACTTCGTTATAATAATAATAATTAATATATTAAATAAAATCTATATATATATATATATATATATATATATAATATAATATTGAATTCAAAAGATAATTATTATTATTATTATTATTATTATTATTATTATTATTATTAATAACAATAATATTATTATTGTTATTTCATATGTGCGGGTAAAATTTAGAAAATAAATATTTCCGAAGGATGAAGTACCACGGTGTGTACCTAACGGCGATTAACGTTATAATTAAATGGCAAAATTGAAGAAGAAAAAAAAAAAAATAAAAAAAAAATAATAAAAAAAGAAAAATAAACGAGAGAAAAACAAGAAAGAAATTTTGCGTTAATTTTGACGATCAATCTACGTCCATTGATAGTAAATACATATAGACATATACGTCAAGTCAGAAAATGAAGAAGTCGATCGATAGATTTTCAGAAAGTAATGAGGGTTCGAGATCTAAAGCATCTCTCTCTCTCTCTCTCTCTCTCTCTCTCTCTCTCTCTCTCTCTGTATTATATGTATATGTGTATGTGTTTCTCTGTCTCACGAAGGTTCGGCCACGCGATAAGCGGCTCCCGTGCAAGCAATTTGCCTCTGCCAAGCGGCTCCTTTTGTCTTGTAGCCCTCAGGAGAAGATACCTTGCAAAGGGAAGGCTCTGATAACGTGTACGTGTACAAGTATATGTACATACGATCGGCCACGTTCGGACGCGATTAACGGGCCTGTCTAACGAGCCAGGCATTTGGGAAATGCATAAGCACGATATAAAACGTTTGCAACTGTGGCATATAATGAAAGCGTTCGTTCCCTTTTAATGACAGAATTACCAGTGAAATAAACCTATCTATCTATATATATATATATATATATATATATATATATATATATATATGTATATGTATATGTATGTATGTATGTATAGATATATAAGTAATAGTATATAGCAATAGGCGCGTATCGCAAGTAAACATCTATTTACGCGTGTATTATATGGTATGTGTATATGTGTGGATAGTACGCGTATATAAAGCGCGTAGAAACGAGCGCGTTTCGCGTTGATCGTATCTCGATGGTACGAACCACTGCAATTAATTACAAGCGATCGGATCACGAGGCAATTAATAGCATCGCGTCTACGCCACTTAATTCGCTTTATTCCGCTAATATTTCTTTCCGCCTTTTCTCCGTCCCCTCTCGTGTTCCCATTACACAACTAGCTAGAATCTCTATCTCTCTCTCTCTCTCTCTCTCTCTCTCTCTCTCTCTCTCTCTCTCTCTCTCTCTCTCTCTCTCTCTTTCTCTCAACGACGACCACGAAAAGGAAACGAAGATACGCCCGAATGCTTTTTGTAAGAATCGAAAGTCGATATTAAACATAAGATAAGTTACTTTTGAAAGGAAATAAGTTTTTAAGTAAATTAACTCTCTCGTTTATAGAAAAAAAAAAAAAGAAAATCTATGAAGGGACGTGTTTGAACGTTTTCTTCTTTTTTTTCTTCACTCCCCTTTTTTTCTTTTTCTTTTTTTTTTCTCTTTTGTCTCTTTTTCTTAATTATATTCCTTCAAAGCGATTCATATACGATCGAATAATCGTTTTCTTACGAGTTATTATAATAATCGTATAACATTATATTATATATATATATATATATATGTTTTATCTAATGAATTAGATGCAATTATAATTTATTCGTTCCCGTTCATTATCTTTTATTATTTTTTATATAATACTATACGTACGTAAAGTATATATATATATAAATAATGATATGTAGAAGTACTCTCTCACTATAGATCGATATTTAAGATAACGTTAAGATGTTTCGTGTTAATTAAGATTCGTATCTACAAAAAGAATCAATATGACATTAAATTTATCTTGATATTAATTAAAATAATACACACCTTAGTTCGTTTTATTCATATCATAGAAATTCTATCTTCATTATCTTCTATCGACAATTAAACTTGGATTTATCGTTGATCTTAATTCACGATAATCTACGTACGAACGTTCCTTTCAATATAAGCTTATCATTATTTTTCTTTTTCTATGCTTTCTAATTATGTTCTCATACGTCGACGTTTCAAATTCTTCCAAACATTCCTTTTATATTCTTTACCCATTTTTCTTTTTCCAATCTTTAGTATTTATTTATCCAGCATATTAATTAATCAAGTTCATACGTTTCCGTTTTTATTTGTTTTACGCAGTGTACGTTTGTATATATATTTTTTCCTCTCTTTCTTTTCGTTTTGTTTTTTGTTTTTTTTTTTTCTTCACTCTCACGTTTATCAACTCGCATATCTTTTATCGGAATGATTGCCGATGAAAAAATAACAAAAAAAAAACAAAAACAAAAAAAAAAAGAAAAGAAAGAAAAACAAAATAAAAAAATGAACTTCATATTCATCTCTATTTGTCTCCATCCTTTCTCGATCCCTCTTACCTTTCTCTCTCTCTCTCTCTCTCTCTCTCTCTCTCTCTCTCTCCATTTTTATATCCCTCTCTCTAGGGTATCTCATTTACACTCGATCGAATGAAATAATAAATATCCGGCATATAGAGATCGATCACTATGAAAGAGAAATCTGAGCACGTGCGTGCGACAGGAAGGAGTATAAGCCAGCTTCATTATTATTTTGGTGGATGCAGGGATAAGGGGTAGGTGGTACGGGGTAAAGTAGAGGAGGATGCAATAGAAACGCGGGAGCAAGATGAAAAAGGGAGAAATGGTAGACGAGAGTACGAATCAGAAAGAAAAAGGACAAGAGAATTCTGGACAATGCCGTATCGACGAATGTCCCAAATGCGAATGACTCACAAAGCCACCTCTCCTCACCTCTCCGCTCCTCTCACTCTCTCTCTCTCTCTCTCTCTCTCTCTCTCTCTCTCTCTCTCTCTCTTTTCTATCTATACCCGATATATATCGCGCTTCATCCGATTATTTATCGTTGTCAAAAAGCTCCCTGAAATCCCGTTCTATCTGATGTGACCCGCTGCTGACTCTCGGGCAAACTTCGTGCCAAATCATTCCTATTTACGAAACCTTCTTTTCTCTGTCCCCGGAAACGTTAATCTCATTTAGGGCAAGTTTCTAAAAGCCCAGGACCACTTTGTGTTTTGACACTTCCAACAATAAACTTGTCTAATACGTAATCTTCTTCGTCAACGTTGAAATTATATCTATCTTCTGTTTTTTTCTTTTCCTTTTTGTTTTTCTTTTCTTTTTTTTTTTCTTTTCTTTTCTTTTATATTCTTTTTCTCTTCGTTAATCGCTTATAACGATTAATTTTTTTTTTTTCCTACGTGCCACGCGTTTTTTCAATCAATTGATTGAACGATAAAAGAAGGAAGAGGGATTGAAAAATTCGTCTACACTTTTTTATTTGTTTTTCCCCCCCCTCTCTCACTCTCCCTAGCCGTCTCTTTTTATTATCACCGAAACATCAAAGGATAATTTGAAAAAAAAGAGAGAGAGAGAGAGAGAAGAAACAATAATAATAATAATAATAATAATAATATAATAATAATAATAATAATAATAATGATAAAAAAAAAGAAAAAAAAAAAAAAGAAGGAAGGAAAAAAAAAATAATCCTCGATAAAATATCAGAATCCAAAAAATTGTAACGAACAAACCGTTTCCGCTTGCGGACGAGCTAGAGCTTAATTAGATTTTCGCCGACAGCTGTCTCGAATGCAATCGGTTGATATGAAAAAAAATATAAAATAAAATAAAACAAAGAGAGAGAGAGAGAGAGAGAGAGAGATAAAGAAAAAGAAAGAAAGGAAAATAATAGAAAGGAATGAAAAGAAAATATCGCGGTCATGATCGCGTATAAACGAAATTTCAATTAAAAGTACGAAAGAAAATGTATGCGAGAATATAGCCGTTGTAATTGGTAATTAGCGCAAGATGCTAGAGCAGAGAGAGAGAGAGAGAGAGAGAGAGAGAGAGGGTAGGGGAGAGCGGGAGGAGAAGGATGAAGGTGAGGAAGCGGAAAACTCGTGATGTGCATTCACGAGAGTTTGTTCACGAAGTACAACACATTATCAAACGTAAGACGAATAATAAGAATAAGAAGAATGAATAGAAGAAAAAGAATGTTATTAAGAAAAAAAAAAAAAAAAAAAGTATCTATGTATATATCGTAATTTAATCGCATTAAACGGGAAAATGTTTCTTTTCGTATAAATCGATACTTCCGGTTGAACGTTATCAACTATTTGCGATCGATCGGAGTTCTCGTAATCGCTCCTTCACCATAATAAGATTAAGATCTTTCGTATAATTTAACGATCGGTATCGAGCCTTATAAAATTTTACGCTCTTGCCCGTAAATGATGGCTTTCGTTCTACTCTTGATGGGGCGATCGCTTTATATAAAAGCCGGATGGGGAGAAAGGCGATCGGTACTTGATATAGAAATGACCAAAAGAAGAGAGAAAGAGAGAGTCGATTGGTAGTGGTTAAACAATAACCTACCTAACCTTGAAAGGAAAACTTTTTCTCGTTAAATATCTATCTGTTCGAGAATGACGATAGCAGAAAGAAAAAGAGAGACAGAGAGAAAGATAGAGAAGAAAAGAAAAAGAAAAGAGAAAGATAGTAATAGCTATATAAAATGAAAGGAGAAGGGGTAAAAGGGAGAGAGAGAGAGAGAGAGAGAGAGAGAGAGAGAGAGAGAGAGAGAGAGAGAGAATGGATAGGTGGTAGGAGGGTAGTTTTAATCGGACGACGCTGTTAATTAAGAGGACGGAAGTATTAAAAAAGTAAGTAGATACCAGGACGAGCTTCGGTAGTTTCCAACGGCAATACCAATAGATTCGCGTAAAACGGAAAGCGGAAAACGTTGTCAGAAAATGAATGTCGAGTTTAAAAGTCCAAGGGTGCTTTTATAACTCGTACGACGCCCGAGGGTAACGGCGTACTACCAACTCAGTTGGAATTATTTCATTTCAAAGTTCTCGCAAAGATCCTCTCTCTCTCTCTCTCTCTCTCTCTCTCCCTCTCCCCCTCCCCGTCTCTCTCCCACCCCCTGGCTCGTGACGGGCGATAACTTTAAGACTTGCCGTACCACCACCGTCTCCACCACCTTCACCACCACCTTCATCTATACCCTTCCCTTTCCCTTCGCGTACCATTCGTAAATAATCATTCCAACTTGACGACTTTGATCGGTCGACGAATACGTGCGAAATTTTTTTCTTTCGTTTATTTTTCTTTTTTCTTTTTCTTTTTTACATTTTACATTTCCCTCTTTTTTCTTTCTTTTTCTTTTTTTTTTATTTTTCTTTTATTCACCTTCCTCCTTTTCCTCGCTTTCGCGCTCGTCTACGCTACGATCGTAGATATCAATCATTTCTAAAAAAATAAAAAAATAAAAAAATAAAAAAAATAAAAAAATAAAAAAATAAAAAATAAAATAAATAAAAAGAAAGAAAGAAAAAGAAAAAGAAATACGAAATATTAAACATATATCATACTCTGTCTAACATCGTCTATCTCTTTCATTTGTTTAAATTTGATTTCATTTTATCGGAACAAAATTGATGGTCATATTTCGATATAGTGATACAATAACTTTTACACACTTTTATTATTTTTCTGTTATATGTTTATCGAAAGAATTTCGTAGATAGAAGAAAAACAATATATCGATTTAAATCGATGTCATTTAACGAATAGATGAACACGTTGGGTTCTTCGGGATCGATCGTAAAAGCTTTTACGATCGATCCCGACTTTTAATCACGAACTAGAAATTTCTATCAAAAATAAGAAGAAGTTTATGCAAGTAAATATATAGTAAATATATATATATATATATATATATATATATATATATCGAAATTGAGAGAACGTGATCTAATATGGAATCAATAGACTTAGACGAGTACGTTTGGCGATAGGATAAATTTTCTGGTAAGTTGCCAAGCGACAAGGAGGATGATGACGAGCGGTATCCTTCTTTCTCCTCCACCCCTCTTTTTCCCCCTTTCTCTCACTCCCCCTCTTTTCCACTTGCCTGAAGGCGCCACGTAGAAGTGCAACGACGGAGGGAAACCGGTACCCGATTATTCGAGTATGCAAAATAACCAGATGTGGAAGTCGAGTTATCGTTATTGCCGAGATGCGGAGACGGCCGACGACGAGTTTCTCTCTCTCACTCTCTCTCTCTCTCTCTCTCGCTATCTCTGTCTCTATCTCTATCTCTCTCTCGAAGACGAAAGGAGAATCTCTTTTGACATTGTCTTTCTCTTTCTCTCTTTCGTGTCTCATGAGATCTCTAATTTCGAAGATTTTCAAGGAAAAAAGAAAAAGAAAAAAAAAAAAAAAGAAAAGAAAAAGGAAGAATCCTCTCTTTTCTTTCTTTCGATTCAGTCTCGCGACTAGAAATGTACGTCTTTCGAATTTAAGTCACACGAGGTCGGTCCCTCGATGTTATTCTGAAACACGCGCTTCTTCTTCTCTGTTATATTGAAATTCTTTTTCTTTCTTCGAAAAACGATAGACCGACCGGTACGCGGCAATAAGATAATACACAACGTCGAACGCATTCCCGGCATCCCTCTCACTCTTTCTCTTTCTCTCTCCCTCCCTCCCTCCCTCCCTCCCTCCCTCCTATATTAACCTGCAACGATACATATGTATACGCTTACTTTGAAGCTTCGAAAGAATATTCTCTCCATAGTCGAACCTACGACTATCCAAGAGAGAAACCAAATAGAATTCACGGCTTGGTGTTATTTGATTTTCAACCCTCCCCTCCCCCTTTTTTTCTCTCTCTCTTTATCGCAAAAAAAGGAAAAAAAAAGAAAAGATTCGCAGTAATAGGAAGAAAATAGGATCTTTTGTTTTCTTCTTGTTTTCTTCGTTTTTTTCTTTTTTTCTTTTTTTGGTCTTTTTTTTCCCTGAAACAGATATCATCCTACCAATGTTCTCAATTATCGAGGAAAAAGACGATTCTTTTTTCTTCTTTTTCTTCTTTTGCCTTTTTTTTTTTTTCCTTTTTCCTTAATATTTTTAAACGACAAAAATACTTATTAAAAATTGAACGTTAAAAAATACGACGAACGATGTCCTTTGATTTATAACGAAGGAAGACGAAGAAAAAGAAATTTGAATTATTTCCGGTGTACGAAGATAAAAGAAGGGCGTCACTTTATCGTCTCAGTCGCGATTCCGATCGCCTAAGGCTTACTGATATGGTGTAAGCGATATTGAGAGGAGGCCCTGGTTCCCTACTCTGTCCTTCCTCCCCACCCCCCTCCCCTACCACCCCTATCCCTATATCCGCGAGAAATATGATTCCCATGTGGAATAGAAGAGAAGTTATGTACATCCATGGCATTTCTCGCGAAACGTAAAATACCTGGGGATATATCCGGGGCCAAAGAAGATTGGAATCGACGCTATCGAAACAAGGAAGAGACGATGCCGGCGAACTGCAAACGGAATATTTTTGCAAGCTTTACGCCTACCTTTCTTGCGTCTCTTTCTCTCTCTTTATCCATCTCTTCTTCTGTCCCTTTCTCTCGCCTCCCCTCTCCTACTCTCGCTCTCTCTCTCTCTCTCTCTCACTCTTTTTCTCTCTCCCTTTCCCTTTTTCTGTCCTACATCGACGTGCTGTACCACGTCTATCTTCTGGCTTTGGCGTTATTCGCTCGAGAGAGCTAAACCAAACCAAACCAAAACCATCGCTTCGTGCTGAATAAATCTTATCGCGATCGTGTCTTTTATACTTTATTACTGATAAGAAAAATGCGATCGAATCGTTTCAGGTTCTATATCCCAATACTACCGCTGTCAATGACACGAAAGAGAAAATGATATTTATACGTTCATGGAAAATCTCTTGTTACTTATTACGTGTAATGTATATATATATATGTGGGTGTGTGTGTATGTGTATAAAAGAGAGAGAGAGAGAGAGAGAGAGGAAAAGGATATGAAAAACGTATTAAACCGATAATATAATGAATGTAAGAATAATATAATATATGTACGGATAATTATTTACACTGATTCCATGCAGAAAAATTTCTTTTTTATCGATCGATTTTGAAAATAAATCAATTCTAAAAGTAATTTAGATGATGGGGATTTAATGGATGTATTAAAGAAATAAAATTTCATTCTGTATTTCTTATATCGTGCAAAGAGTAAGAGAGAGAGAGAGAGAGAGAGAGAGAGAGAGAGAGAGAGAAATGTCTAATTAAATTATAATCGAACTCTTACAATGGATCATCGATTTATAAAAACAAAAATGAATATCCTGATTACATTAGGGATTATTTCAATAATAATGTCATAAAATTTTCAAAAGAAAATTTAAAAACCAATTGAACCAATCGATTTATTATAATTCAATGATGATATCTATTATATTATCTTGGTACTTTGATTTTAAATTCTTAAGAGAAGTATGACGATCAGTGACATGAATATATTATCTTTGATCTTCATTCTTAACCAGAAGATTCCTGTCAAAGCACGTTCAAAAATTAAAGGTGACATTATTATGTTACGGAAAGAGGACTTTTCTCTTTCTCGTAAAATTGTAATGTAAAAAAAAAAAAAAAAGAAAGAAAGAAAGAAAATACCGTCAACGTCGTTAAAGTTACGAGAATAGAAAATCCAAAATTAAATGACGTAAGAGTCAGCACCCTCTTTTTATTTCTTCGTTATCTCACAAATGAATAAAAATTTGTTTCAATCGAGAATGGAAAAATATTTCATAAATATTCAATATAAATATCAATATGATATAATTATTGGATAAAATTTGTTTTTTCATTTTTCTTTTCAAATACACGATAAAGTAATTGAAGTAACGATAATATCATCGAATCGAGTCGAACGAAAATTTCAACGTACGAATACCACATTTCAACTTGGTTGGCTTTGAAGGAACCGAATAAAAGCTGAAAAGAAAATCTCGTTGGAGAATCATGGTGCGCCGAGTTTCGAAGGAAATTCCTACCGTTCAGACTTTGAACTATGATAAAGAAAAAAAAAAAAAAAAAGAAAAAAAAACAGAAATCAAAAGATAAAAAAAAGGAGAGAAAAAAGTGAATAAAGAGAAAATAGATAAAATAAGAAAGGATAAAAAAAAAAAAAGGAAAGGAAAGAATAGAAAAGAACGGAAAAGAAAAAAAAAAGAAGAAGAAAGGAAGAAGATAAGCGAGTTCGTAAAAGGGCGTAAATTTCAATGAAAATCAAGGAAGTTCTCTGTAGGGGTTGAAATTTCAGGTTAGCGATTTGAGACGAGCATCGCGAAAAGGAACTCGACGACACATAGAAAGGAGGAAACTGTGCTATACTATTCGTGTAACTACATATGCACCTATATAAGTATATATATATATATAATATATATATAATAGTACGTACGTAGATAGGTAGACCGCATATGCGCAACGATGGAAAGAGCAAAGTTCCTAATCGAGTTTAAGGTCGTTTATTTAGGAAGTAAAGTTTATTCGTCGGTGTGATCGGTTAACGTCGATTTCGATGCATTTGTTTTTTCCCACGGTTCTTTGTCTAACCCTTATACACACGATCATATATATATATATATATATATATATATATATATATATATATATATATATATATATATCACTTTCTCTCTCACTCTCTTTTTCTTTCACTTTCTATCTAAACATCGAAGAGAATAATCCGCGTAAAATTACAACGGCGGGGAGTCGATAAAATTTCGTCGTCCAACGAAATCGCTTAAATCTCTGACCAACTTTCCACAGTGGATAAAGCTTTTGCTTCAGGGAGAAAAAGAGGAACGCGATATATCGAAATATATACGATTTTCTAGAACGCCATAGAAAGAGTACGCGAAAGACGATCCTGAACGAATTTCAGTATACGGAATATACAAACTTCCTTTTATACTAACTTTCTATATTAAACTCAGTTTTATACCGTGGCGTGCCGTTCGTGGCCACAGTCTCTCTTTCTCTCTCTCTCTCTCTCTCTCTCTCTCTCTCTCTCTCTCTCTCTCTCTCTCTCTCTCTCTCTCTCTCTCTCTCTCTCTCTCTCTCTCTCTCTCTCTCTCTCTCTTTATCCAAAGTATCTAACTTCGTCTTGTCGAGGGAACGAAAAAAAAAAAAAAGGGGGACGTAAAACAAAAATATCAAGATAAGGGAATAAAATAGAAGACGGAATAATAAAGAAAAATTACGATGGGACGAGGGACGTTGTTGAATGGATAAATAAATATTTATCTTTGCATTCCTGCCATGCGATTCCTTTGGAGAATAAAAATAAGAAGTAGAAAATAATAAATAGAAATAATAATAATAATAATAATAATGATAATAATAATAATAATAAAAATAAAAAAAAAAAAAAATAAGAAATAAATAAGGAAAAAAAAGAGGTGGCGGAGGAGTGATTGCAAATAAAAAAAAAAAAAAGAAGAAAAGATGGAGAGTGAGAAAGAGAGAGAGAGAGAGAGAGAGAGAGGAAGCAGTAAGCATACGTAGTGTCCAAAGGGGAGGAAGTCGCACATTGGCAAGAGGTAAAGGGTAGGAAAGGGAGGGTTAGCCTTGAAGGCACAAAGCCCTTCCCTCGATGCCGTCCTAACGAGCCCACCAGCCGGTATCGTATTTCACGAACCGGTGCATGCATAGTAAAGCTTATTAATTCCATTTAACGGACTTAAGTTCGGCCCTTTCCATCCTCGGCGGGGCCCTTCTTTGGCGACTAGCTGGAGTGGTATGAGTGGATTGGGAATACGAGATGGTATATTCTAGAATGAGAGTGCGAAAGAGAGAAAAATAGATAGATAGATAGATAGATAGATAGAGATAGAGAGAGAAAGAGAGAGAAAGAGAGAGACAGAAAGGGTGAAGGGAAAGGCTCGACCAAATCGGTCGACGTTGTTACGATCGAGGAGGCTACCTACAGCGAACGTGAGAAACGAGTCGGGAAGAGAAGGAAGTTTTCTTCTCTCTCTCTCTCTCTCTCTCCCCCTCTTTCTCTCTTTCTCTCCTGCTCACTCTTCCTTTCGAAGAAGGTAGACGAAAGGAGTAAAAAGGCGGAGGCGGAGGAAGAGAGATAGAGAGAGAGAGAGAGAGAGAGAGAGAGATAGATAGAGAGAGAGAGAGAGAGAGAGAGAGAGAGGGAAAGGAAAGGAGATCGTGCGTGGTCGTACGCTCGAAGCAAAACCGGACATCGTCGTCGATTTTCTCTTCTGCTCGACTTCGAGACTCGACTTCGACCTACGAGGAAGATGGGCCATTGCTGTTCTGTAGATGGGAGTGGAATCGTAAAGAGAGAGAAAGAGAGAGAAGGGGAGAGGGAGAAAAGAGCGAGAGACAGCTTTCTATTAGCCTCCCGTCTTTTTCCGGCCTATCTCTATCTCACTCTCTATTTCTCTTTCGAGAACTTCTCGCTTACATCGAAATAGTGGCGGACATTAGCGCCTTATCTTCCTTTCCCAGCCAAGTGTAGTAGTGATATATACGCTCCTCGTCCCGACAGGAAGAATAGGAAAAAATGTGCGAAAGAGAAGAACGATGATCGAGATGGCACTGCCATCTTCTCTCTTTCTCTCTCCTCGCCCCGATGGCCGAAAGACGTCGAAGAAAAATAGGAAACGGAGTCCATGTTGGAAGGAGAAAGGAAAAGATAGAAGGAAGAGAAAGAGAGAGAGAGAGAGAGAGAGGGTGAGAGGGTGAGTGAGAGTGAGAAGGAAAAGGGAGCCATTTCTCTCTCTCTCTCTCTCTCTCTCTCTCTCTCTCTCTCTCTTTCTTTCTCTCTGTCTCTATCTCTCCTACACAGCAAGCCGCCGAGATCGTAAACGAGATGCAGCATGGGAGGTTGCGTTAGAGGCCGTGAGGATTTATTCGAAGGCATGCCGAGAACTCTTCTCTACGAGCTAGTATCGGGAGTTCGTTACGCACGGTCGCACTGAAAATACGTTGGCACTGTTATCGTGCACATGAGGCAGAGAATTGCGAGAAAGTAAGATAGACAAGAATAAGAAGTAAAAGAAGAAGAAAAAGAATAAGAACGGAGACTACTTCGAAGAGAAATAAAATGGAGCAAGGGCTATCAAACTTGACGATTTTCGCTCGTCCGACTACGTTTTACGTTCTGTAACAAGACTGATACAAATATCTTCTCGTCTTCTATACTCGGATTGAAATCTATAACACAGATATAACACATACACACACACATATATATATATATATATTTTTTTTTTCTCTCTTTGTTTCTTTTTTTTTTTTTTTATTCTTTTCAATTTTCTCTTTTTCCAAATAATATCGTGAGGATTGAAAGGAATCTTAAAAAGATTCGATAACGTTTATAAAAATTCGTATAATTCTCGAATCCGCGCTTAGTCTTCGGTACGAAGCGAGAAAGTAATTAAAACGTCGAAAGAAACGATATTGCGTTCTGAATTCTCTGCCAATGTGGGAGACAGGAGGTTGGTGGGTGGAAGAAGACATAGAAAGAGAGAGAGAGAGAGGGAGAGAGGATGAGACCAAACGATCGAATTCGATTCGGACCACCGAACGAAGTGGAAACGAGCGATGGACCGACCGACCGGTCTCTTCTTCGACTCTTCCCTCCCTCCTTCTCTCTCTCTCTCTCTCTCTCTCTCTCTCTCTCTCTCTCGTACATTGCTCCTTCACCCACGGATTTTCTTCCTCGTCTCTTCGTCCAGCGAATTCCGTGCGCGTTTCTCCGCCCATCTCGATAGCTTCTGCCTCCGTACATTGGCCGCCACTCCTTAACCTGCTTCTTTCATCTCGATTACTATTATACATCTTTGACTTTTTTCTTATTTCCTTTATCTCTTTTTCTATCACTTTTTCCTTATTTCCTTTTCCTCTTTTTCTATCACTTTTTCCTTTCCCTTTGTTCTCTTCATCTTTTCACTTATTTTCCAATAAATTGAATTCAACGACACGTGCCACAATTGCAATGTGAAAAAAAAAAGAAAAAGAAAAAGAAAAAGAAAAAAAAAAAGTAAAGAAAGATTTCCATTCCAAGATTTTAATTCTATCGTTGATCGATAAAATGAAACTATAATGTATAATGGTATTTGTATTTGGTAAATATATGATATTCCAATCTCGATTGTTACGATATAGATCGATTAATCATGGAATAACGAAACAATAACGAAATAAGAAAATAAATAAATAAATAAATAGAAATAGAAATAGAAATAAAAATAAAAATAAAAATAGAAACGTGTCTTTATTTATTTTTGCCGACGATATGTCGACTATTATATCTCGATATTTATATCGAGATTATCTTTAAGATAATCAAAGCGTTCGGAGATATTGAGATACACAGAGTGTACAACATTAATAGAAATAAAGAAATAAAGAAATAAATAAAGAAAGAAAGAAAGAAAGAAAGAAAGAAAGGTGGAAAAGAAAAAATGATTATCCGCGTATATGAGAAAGAGAAAGAGAGAGAAAAAAGTCGACGAAAGGTCTAAATGAAAAAGAACAAGCGCTTCTCCAAATGAATGGTTAATCAAGATAAAAATGTAGCCGTTCAGTGTTCGCACGATATTTATTCGTAACAGTGTACGGGGTAAAAGCAGTATTCGTGTATTATTAAAACTAATTCATTTGGGTTACTCGATTTGGCTAGCGGAGAGCAGCGAGATATATATATATATATATATATATATATATATATATAGAGAGAGAGAGAGAGAGAGAGAGAGAGAAAGAGAAACGCGTAAAAGAAGGGTGAGAGTGTTCGGTAGGTGGTGACCACCACTTGGCTCTCGTTGTGTTGCTACCTGCAGCGACGTTTTAATTAAAAAAGTCCGAATGACCGGCGTGCGAGAGTGCACGTTACCTCTACTACGTTTACTCCGTTAGTATATGACCTTGCGTAATGTTCTTCGATATTTCTATGTATGTATATAACTATCTATCCTATGTATATATGTATGTATGTATGTATGTATGTACGAAGTTAGGAGAAACACGTGAAAAATATCGCGAACAAATTCATTGGCAATGTTTTATTTCCTTTTTGCGACTTCTATATCCCACCATCGAGAGTTTCTGGCGCCATTTCGTCTGTTATATTCGATTGCTTGTTTTCTATTTTCGATTTAGAAAAGATTGCTTTCAACGATAAGGATACGCGAACACATCTCTTGGACAAGGAAAGATATATATATATAATAGTTTGTTGGAAACAGATGATAAGAGGTTATACTCACAGTGTGATCGATGCAAACTTTACCATCGTCCAACAGCTACCCTGTTAAAGCCAAGCTTCTAAATAAACAAGCCAAGTAACTCCCTTGTTGTACGATCTAGGACGAACGGGACTTTCCAAAAGTCCCTTCCTTCCTTCCTTCCTTCCTTCCTTCCTTCCTTCTATCCTTACTTACTTCCTTCTGAGTCCTTCGGTCCTCATAACAGATGAGTTAAACTGATACATCGTCGCTCTTGTTAAATATAATACGACCAGACAGAGACTAACTCAGACGTTTAGAATTTAGATTTTATATATGCATGTACGATTAGAATCTATATTAGTAAGAAAGATTTTTTATAAAGCGTTTTGTAACTCAATCATTTCGATGATAAGATAAATATGAATAAGTACTGACTTATCCGAAAAAAAAAAAGAAAAAAAAAAAAAAGAAATAGAAGATACAGTTATTATTGATCAATAATATTGAATCATCGAACCGTGTACCTTTTCCAAAATAATCGAATTTTCCTCTTGTTTTCTTTCTTTTTTTTTCTCTTTTTTTCTTTTTTTTTTTTTTTTTTTTTTTTTTTATTTTTTAGTTTTAGTTTCCTTTTTTACTTTTTCTCTTTTTCTTTTTTGTATTGAATCGCTTGCTGATCAATATTTTTTTTTCTTTTTTATTTTTTTTTTCCTTTTTTGAATGAACTATTACTATTTCGTTTTATGAGATAATATATCAAAAGCGTATTCGATCGCGTTTCCTAAGCTTATACGTATTAATTAAATGTAAATCAATTTGAATGATACAAATTAATTATATATAATGAGATTATAAATATCACGTGCCTATTTAAACGAACAAAGAAACAAAGAAACAAAAAAAAAAGTGTGATGAAGAGAACAAGTGCGATGACGAGTCCGATAAAAAAAAAAAATCGTTTTAAAAATATATCGTACGAATTAGTCGAAATAAAAGTATAAAGAGAAATAAAATAAATTTTTTTGCGAAGTAATACGTGAAAGAGCAAGATGAAAGAATCTTTTCATCCTGTATGTATGTATGTATGTATGTTGCTAGGTACGATCCATAAGAGGACTTCCTCGCAGCGGGTTGCACGTTCACCTGCTCGGTACGATTTTCTCGCTCGTTCGTTCCGGTGAGCTGCGTTGCAGCTGGCATCGGATAAACACGAATTGTGCGACTGCATCGATGCGCTTCATCGAAATTCCTATCGAAGTCCTTTCCTATAAGATCGAGAGAGAGAGAGAGAAGAGAAACGAGAAAGAAGAATCGTCTCTTTGTTCGGCCACGAATGAAACCGTCTTACAAAACCGATAATGAAAATTTTCGCACGATCGTTCTCGATATTGAACTATCGTCTTATTTCTTTTTCTTTCTTTTTCCTTTTATTCCATTCTTATATTTTCCTTCTTATGTTCGCTCAATAAAATATGAAATAACGATACGATCCTCGAAACATGAATCGATACTTGCAAAATTAATGGATATCTAGAAAAATTCATATATATATATATATATATATATATATATATATATATATATATATGTATGTATGTATGTATGTATGTATGTATGTATGTATGTATTTGATCGATTCATAAATCTAAGTGACGTTATAACTAAGGAATTTATTACAATTAAATGGATATCTTTATTTTGACATATATATATATATATATATATATATATATATATATATAAATAAAAATTTATTACAACAAAATGACATTTATATTGTGTTATATATATAAGAATTTCTTACAATAAAATGACAATGATATTCTGTCACATATATTTAGAATATATTACGATAAAATAACACTTACGTTACCTCACGCATATATATAATTTATTAAAATAAAATGACGTTATAAGCGACAATATAATTGTCATTTTAATACAATAAATTATTTTCTTTTTAACGACGATTAATATTTGACCAAATGATTTTGTGCATGATGCAAAATTCGACGAATAAATTTGTTTAATAAAATCATATATGTTACTAATAACAATAAAAATATATCGTCAATGTACGTGAGAATAATCAATTGCACGATGTTTCACAAAAAAAAAAAAGAAAAAAAAAAAAACGAACAAACAAAAAATAAAAACATTTATTTATAAAAATTTAGAAAAAAAAAAATAAAGATCTAACAAACAACAATTCGAGACTTAAGTTAACAAGCTTAACTTTACAATATCAAAGTAAAATTATACAAGTTCTTTGGTTAATGGTTTGGCCATTAAGGATTTCGAAGGAACGAATAAAGCGATACAAGGTAGAAGAAACTTGACTTCTTAAGAAGCCATTCTCTCTTTTAAAGATCGAATGAAATTTCGTAAATTTCCTTTCTAATGAGGCGCAACAGTGCGCTGTAAGGTTCGCCAGAGAGAAAATCTACAACGTTGATCGGCGGTGAAGCTTAGATCCGTATTGCGGGTTGGGCCGCTATTAAAATGTATTTGGATGGGATATCGAGCGAAGAGGATTATGGCTATTCGGGTTCGAGTTATCGAATCGTCGGTAAAGGTAAATGACCGTGCTTAAGCGGGCCAAATCATTCGATTAGAGAGAAGGACGTTGTACCATCTACGGACCAGGCTTGCTTTAACATTATCGTTCATTTGAAATCCTCCAAAAGAGGTAAAAGTGATCTGTGTATCTTCGAGAACTATCAAACTACAAATTGGATTTTATTATTAAATCGCAAACATTACGATGTTGTGTAAAATTTTATGTAAGATATTTTCTTTTCTTTATTGGTTTTGTTTTGTTTTGTTTTTTTTTTTTTTTTTTTTTTTTTTTTTTTGGAAGCGAAAGGATAACATTACTAATGCATACTGTAACTGTTTGATTGTGCTTTTTCGCGAAAGCTCGTTTAATGAGAACGTGTGTAATCAAACTAGCGAAATAATGAATACATTTTCAATGTGGAACACGACAGAAGATCGAAGAAGAGAGCGCTCGAACGATTATCGAACTAACGATCAGGCTGATCTCTCTACGAATTCGAGATACCTGACCTTTCGAAAATGTGCATATCGAATACCAAATTCCACAGTAGGACAAGTAGATACATAATAGAGAAACAGTATGTATGACAGACAGGGCAAGAGAGCAAGAGAGAATGGATATCACAAAGAGAGAAAGAGAGAAAGAGAAAGAGAGAGAGAGAGAGAGAGAGAGAGAGAGAGAGAAGAGGAGAGACATTATTAGGGATCTCTACGATTGGCTTATCTCGTCGAGTGTCACAAGCATCGCGTCATCCAATTATAGACTTTTGGTCCATACGTGATCATAAGAGCAGATTAATTAGAATTCCTACAATTGCAACGAACGTTGTTGGACTCGAACATTGTTGAATCTTCCATGTTCTGACCAATAAAAATGCCTAACATTCTTTCCTTTTATGATTACAAATTTCTCCTTATGAATTAGATTTTTGTCTTTTGTTTATTTTTTCGTGACTCTTTTAAAAAGAAAAAGAAAGGAAAAAAAAAATAAACAGAAAAAAAAAAGTAAACGATAGAAACAACGTAACGTGAGATTTGTTATTTTTCTTTATTTTTTATTTTTTTTATTCTTTTTTTTTTTTTTTTACGTCGGATTCATCTATCTCTGCTCTTCCTTTTTGTTTTGCTTTGTTTGTTTGTTTGTTTGTTTGTTTGTTTGCTTTTTTTTTGTCATTCCGTCGAGCACCATTAAAAGCATGAACGCGTGTTGATTGACTTTTGAAAGCGCGTTTCTTTCTATTTCTCTTTTATTATTATTTTTTTTTTTCTTTCTTTTTATCAACTCCTAAACATCGCTGGTGTTAATGATTGACAAAAGAGTTTGAAAAAAAAAAAAAGAAAAGAAAAATAGAAAGAAACAAAGCGATATACTATAAGTATATTTCTCGAGAAGAAAATCGATCGATCGAGGATAAATTTCCTTTTGAAAAAAATTTCCAAAGTTTCGACATAACATGAACTTCGTGGGTTAACGTTTCGTACAATTAAATTACTTGAAATAAATTAATGAGTAGATGAAAATTTCTTACGAACAAACCTTATTACATATTCCTCGAGAATAAGTAAAAAAAAAAAAAAAAAAAAAAAAACAAAACAAAAAAACAAAAAAAAGAAAAAAAGGAAAAAAGAAAAAAAAAGAAAAAAGAAGAAGAAAAAACAAGAAAGAAAGAAAAGTAAAATTATACGAGAATTTTGAAACGTTTCGTAATTGCTATCATAAATATTGAAAAATCATAGGCAAGCGAGTTGAAACTTTGAGAAGGAATGTTTTTAATTAAAATCTCTAATTCGTTGAATGAACTAACATACATAATTTGACAAAATCCTTATCTACAGTCGCAAATGAGAGAGATAGAGAGAGAGAGAGAGAGAGAGAGAGAGAGAGAGAGAAAGAAGTGCAAATTGAAAAGGGGGTGAATGAGGTGGGAGGACCACTAGTGGGAAATGACGATAAGGTGGGAAGAGTAGAAAAGAAAGGAAAAAAGAAAAGAAAAGAAAAGAAAAGAGAGAGAGAGAGAGAAAAAAAAGGAAGAAAGAAAAAGAAATCATTCATAGAGGGGTTAATATCCGGCACGTGGCCAAAGCAACGCAAAACGGCTATGACACCTTTTTTCTACCTCTTGCTTCCATCTTTCTTTCTTTCTTTCTTTCTTTCTTTCTTCCTTCCACTTTCGTGCATCGAGAACGCTATGCAACCGGCTGCATGCCCGCGGCATGTGTCTGGCGCGGCTCGTTATTTCCGCACCTGTAGGAGTACCGCCATATGGCTGGAGCCTCCTTTTGTGAGCACCTGATCGTATAAAAGAAAATGAAAGAGAAAAAGGGAGAGAAATAAAGAGAGAGAGAGAGAGAGAAAATTTCTTCGACGGGTTTAGTATTAAAGATCAGTACAAACTGGCACGTGCCGTTTAGTTTTAATATATTTTGAGTGATCACCTTGAAAAAATCCTTTCAATAATATCATCAAGACATCAATGAAAATTAAAAATTTCAAATAAAACTATGAATAGAAATATTTATAATTATTATCGATATGTATATCGAAAAATAATCGAATAAAAATATTTATAATTATCGTTAAATTAAAAAAAAAAAATATTAAATTAAGAAAAAGACTATTGGAATGATCGGCATATCGTAATGTCTTACGTATATCGTGAGATTATAAAGAAAAGAGTTTAATTGAAAAAAAAAAAAAAAAAAAATGAGGACAAAAAAAAAAAGAAAAAAAAAGAAAAAGGGAGAAAAGAAAAAAAGGAAGTTACAAAGTTCATTCGTTCCATGCTTCTTAAAACTTTAAGACTTAAACACATTAGTTCTAATATATATAAGTATACACCTTTTGAAAATAGACAAACTTTGTAATTAATTTCTTCGTATTTCTTGGATATTTCTTTCTCTCTCCTTCTGGAAACGAAATGCAAAGAAAGAAGGAAAAAGAGGGGTGGAAAAAAAATAGGAAAAAAAAAAACGAAACAGAAAAAAAAACAGAAAAAAAAAAACAAAAAGAAAGAAAGAAAAGAAAAACGAAAAAAGGGAGAGCAAAGAATATAATTCGATCGAAAGCGTTGCGATAAGAAATCTTATTTTCTTTTTCTTTTCTTTTCTTTTTTTTTTTTTTCTTTTACCGTCCAACCGATCTCGAAGCGCAAGTTGGCGAATCAAGACACCGTGAAATAAGTCGCATTCGAAACAATGTAATGGCCAGGCGCAGAAAGTTGGTACAGCCCGCGTAGAGTTCGTGGAAGCGAGCAATTCGAGCAGACTCGCGAGATAACGAGAAACACCGTGTGCCATGCCTTCGGATTATCACGTTCCATTACGACTGGCAAACCGGTCCGTAATCCAATCTACTTTGTAATACAATTATAACTTGAACGAATATAAAAATGTGCCTTCGAAAAGGAAATGTTTTGCATCTCAGTTGCAATCCTTGGTTTATATATATATATATATATATATATATATATATATATATTTAAATGCACATCTTATATATACCTATCTACATACATATATGAAAGTATATATAAATAGTTTGAATATGCATGACTGAAAGTATATATTATATATATATATATTATTATAAGTTTATATATATTGTATATTATACATATATATATATATATATTTTTGTGCGTGTGTATGTATTATAATATATATAAAATTAACATAAAAATATTTTCATATGTACTTATCTGTATACTTAAAAAGATATAAGAAAAGACAAATAGAGATAATAATAACAATAACAATAACAACAAAAACAAAAACAATAACAATAATATTAATAACAATAATATTAATAATAATAATAATAATAATAATAATAATAATAATAATAATAATAATAATAATAATAATATATAGCAATACGTTCTTATTAAACCCTATCCGATTTGTAGAAACGAATGGAAGTAGACTCCAAGTGCCTTTCCAAGTTACTAAACAGGAGAAGTTAAGATGTGACGGTGGTAATGTAATAAAATTACAGTCGGACTGGAGCGCGCCTAGTTTACGCTCAATCGTTCTCCGTTAGAGTTTGGTACGCCTCGCCACTGTAATCTCAACGGTGTTATATTCAGCCAACCTCTACCTTAACCTTCTTCCGAACTTTACGCTTGCGAATAACGTCGAGAGTTAGTCTGAGCGTTATCTAGAACCACTTGGAACGTATAAAAGAGAATATCGTACGATACGATCGTCGTGCTACCGTCGAGCAAGCAAGCAAGCAAGCAAGCAAGCAAACGGGCGAGCGAACGAGCAAGTAAACGAACGAACCAACGAACAAACGAATGAACGAATGAACGAATGAACGAATGAACGAATGAACGAATGAACGAACGAACGACCAAGCGAGCGAGCGCGAGCGTGCTTATACAAAATAAACAAATGTAAACTTCTTCTCGTTAATTACTCGATCGTTGTAATACCAGATTACTACTTGTTCTATTCTACTAAGAAAGAAAGAGATAGCAGATAGAAAGAGGCTTATAAATCTCTATTTGATAGTAGATACATTATCATTCCTGAACGAAACTGGATACAGTTTCCATCTCTCTTTTTCTATCTATCTCTCTCTCTCTCTCTCTCTGTTATCCTCTTAGAAACTGCCTTTCCATCGAAAAGCCGGGAAGAAAAGAGTAGCGAGGGCGGATATCGCGAGTCTCCTCGACGATAGTCGACTTCTTGCAGGCAGTCGTTAACCCTCTTGTCGCATGGTTATCGTTGTGTCGACGAGGTTGAAAACGAGGAGAAAAGGAAAGAAAGGAAGGAGAAAAATAGACGGACAGAGAAAGAGAGAGAGAGAGAGAGAGAGAGAGAGAGAGAGAGAGAGAGGAAAAGTAAGCTTGGCTTCGAAAAGAAAAAAAAGGATAGTAAAAGCCCGTTAACACAGCAGATCGAGAAAAAAAAAAAGGTAAAGGAAAAAGGGAGAGAATGAAAGAAAGAGAAAAAGAGAGAAAGAGAGAAAGAAAGAAAGAAAGAGAGAGAAAAGAGAGAGACAGAGAGAGAGAAAAAGAAAGATACAGATAGATAGAAGAAGAAAAGCTAGGCACGAGAAAAGCCTCAGGCGAGAAAAGGTCGCTGACATCTTCATCGAGAGGCACGAGTTTCTCTCTTTCTTCCTCTCTATCTATCTATCTATCTATCTCTATCTCCTTCGTCTGATACGACAAATAATAAAAGGGCGAACGCGCGGCAGCAAAGAGGTCGTTAACGGAACGAACGAACGAACGAACGAACGAACGAACGAACGGGAAATTATGCGGGTCCTTAATTAAATTTCTTGATTCCATCGCGCTATCTCTACGCTCTAGCGAAACGACGCTCAAACTGTCGTTACCGGCGTAACCGTTGGTCAGAGCTGTGCTCCGACAATCACCGTCACTTATCGCACCGTCTCCTACCCCTCTTACTCCTCCTACACCTCCTTATTCTTTTTCTTTCTTCGTCTTTCTAAGCGAATCTAATCGCACTTATATTCGCTCTCTCTCTCTCTCTCTCTCTCTCTCTCTCTCTCTATCTCTATCTCTATCTCTTCCCACTCGTTTGATAATGACGTTCGTAACGTATCGACGAAGAAACGTGACTCGTTCGATCGTTGTTTCATAGTCATCGAAATTCTTAAATTCCAATTGATGAATTTTTTACGTAATTCGAATTGTCGAAGCACTACGATAAAATTTAATCCAACGTGAGAATGTAATAATAGATTCGCTTTGTTAATGAAATTATTGACTTTAACCTGTTTGTCATGAATTTTTTCCTTTTTTTCTTTTTCTTCTTATATATTGCTTCTATATTTATGTATAATTAATTATATCGGTTTATATATTAATTTATCTAAATAATTCTTAATTCGAGTTTATCTAAATTTAATTTCATATGTTGTATACAATAAATAAATATATATATATATATTTACGATTAATCACAATCAAGAGATAAGTAATGATAAAGTAGTAATGATATAAAATTTAATAATTAAATATAAATTTAATTCGTTTAAAGTAACATCGATTTTATATTATTTATATCAAACAAACGATTTAGATAAATTAATCATACACACACACACACACACACACATATATATATATACACACATGGAAACGTATACGTGTACACATATATACGTATTAATAAAATAGATATATAATAAATATCATAGTTTAAAAAGTGAAAATTCCTATTGGCAAACAGGATTAATTCGATAATCAAAAATTATAAATAAGAAAATAAAGCGAAACGAAACAAAATGAATTAAAAATAAAATGAAATAAAAAGCAAAAGAGATATTTCTTGATCGATAGATAAGAAAAACGAGTTGCCAGTGTCTGTGGAGACCAAACGAGCAAACAAGTGAACTTGTTCGAACTTCTCCCACGATCTCAGAAAGTTCTTAAGAAGACGAGAAGATAGAATTCGAAAAGGGATGATAGAGAAAGAAATCGGCCATGACGGGAAGGAAAGGAGAAAGGGAGGGAGGGAAGAAGGAAGGAAGGAAGGAAGGAAGGAAGGAAGGAAGGAAGTAAGGTTACACGTAGACCGTGCGAAAGTACAACGAGTTAAAACGATCGGTAGAAGCGCCGTGTATACCGTATTCGATATTAATCGTCGGATAACACGCGCGGTTACGCGAGAGAGAGAGTATCCTAGAACCCTAGTCGTTTCGGAGTCCGGAAGAAAGTGCCTCGTTAGCACTAAATCTCTTCGTGGTAGCAACGAGCTCGGACAGACCCGTAATTTTCCGAAAGGTATACGTGTACCGAGCTCGCAATTACAAATTAATAAACGGTCTGCAAGGGCCGCATTTCGCTTTGATTCGCAAAATTAGCCGTGGAGGCTAATTGGCCACTTCCATGCCGTGCATCCCCGTCGATCGTTCCTTCGACTCTCGGCACGATCATGCGTGAGTCTCTATATACATACATGTATATGTATCTGTGTATTTGTTTGCTGTGTGTTTATGTATATATATATATATATATGTGTGTGTGTGTGTGTGTGTGTGTCTGTACTTTACGAGAGGTTCGTGAGGTATGGGGTAAGTGCTTCGACTTACAAGACCTTTTCTTCTTCTCCTTCTTCTTCCTCCATCTTCTTCTTCTTCTCTTCTTCTTCCTCCATCTTCTTCTTCTTCTTCTTCTTCTTCTTCTTCTTCTTCTTCTTCTTCTATTTTACTCTCCATTTTTTTCCTTCTTACCTCGCATTATCTCCATCATAAGATTTCTCCGTTTTACTTTATCTTTCTACGTACACTCCATATTCTCGAGAACATCGTAAGATTCTTTTTCTAAATCGACTTCTATCGTCGTTTGCGATTCCATGCAAATTTGCGTTTTCTTTTTCTTTTTTTTTTTTTTTTTCGAAAACGTGTTGCTTATCAAAAACATTCTCTATCCCAAGAGAGACACGAAGGTTGAACATTATTATAAATACTTTTAAATCTTCATATATATATACAAATATACACCTACATGCATACACATATGGAATTTTTATTTTTAATACACGATTTTTTAATGCTTCTTTTCCCTCGTTGACGATACGCCAAAAGTATGTTTATTTTCCCCAAAAGATTAAAAAAAAAAAAAACCAATATATACATTCGTAGACCACTACCACGCTACTACCACGTATAATACGTGAATTACTTTTCGTTTTAATTACTATTTCTCGAGATAGACAGAGAAAGATAGAAAAAGAGAGAGAAAGAGACCATGATGATATTTCAAAAATATATATAGAACAACGAGCTCACGATAGAAATATAAGTCGAAAAGATTCCCTGTTAATAGGAACGCATTGAAAATTCTGGGTCAAGTTATAACTATCCCTCGAGCATAATGAGAGAGATTGAGAGAAAAAAAAGAGGGAGAGAGAGAGAGAGAGAGGGAGGGAGGGAGGGAGAGGTAGAATTATTTTTTTTCCTTTGAAACTATTGAAATCTTTGGGAACGATAAAAGTTAAAAAGTCGTATGAAAGCAAGGTAGTTCGCAAAGATTTAGAAGTCTAATCTAGCGGCACTTGCTTCGTTAATGTCGAACTACTGCCGGACAGTTCGAAAGGACAAAAAGAAAAGGAAGAGGATGAGGAAGAGAAGGAAGAAGAACAAAAAAGAAAAAGAAGAAGAAAAAGAAGAAAAAGAAGAAGAAAACCTTGTTTAAATCAAATTCCTCAATTTGCAAGAGAGAACTTTCCTTGAACATTCCACCTCCCTGCTCCTCCTCCTTCTTTCCTTTCACAATTCAAGTTCAGGTTAGTTAAAACAAATGTTAGTTCGTCCATTTCGTTAGATAACCATCCCGGTGACGTTAATTAAGCTTCGTTTAAATAATAACGAACCCGTGAGATTAACATAAACGATGAGTCATCATGCGATCGAACTCAACTTTGGTCCTTTATCGTCACGTTCGTCGTACATACGCTGTTACATACACAGGTATACGTACGTGGCCCGAAGCGAAAACGCAACTCTAACTCCTCTTTCCTCGTAGATATCGCCCTATACCTCCTACCCCTTTCGATCCCTTTTATACCCTCTTCATACCTCCTACCCTTTCCCTTCCTATCTCCCACCATCCCTTTTACTACTATTACCACCACTACCTTATTCCATCGTTGTAGATCAACGTTTAAAGTAATTTCGTTTTATTTACAGAGCGGATCGTTAAAACGCATAACAATGAAAATCACACGACGGAATATATACGCGTAAGGGTAGGTTTGTATATATATATATATATATGTATGTATGTAGGTATGTAGGTATGTATGTATATATGTATGTACGTATGTATATATATATATATATGTATGTACGTATGTATGCGTTAACAGGTTATCATGAAAACGAGCATTATAAGTGAATTATTGCGAGAACGAGCAGCCGAATAAAGGTATAATCCCTTCCATATTTTGTATACTACAAACGATTACGATCAAACGCAACGGAACTATTTAACGAATATTTTGCATGCCTCTGTTCGTAGTACGATAGAGATACGAGGGAAATGTTGGAGGAAGAGAAGGAGAGGGTAAGGGAGGTGGGTGGGTAAAGGGTAAACGTGGAAGTGAGGGCAGAGAGGTCGCGTTCAATAGAGGCAAGTATATAAACGATTCAACGAAAAGAGAGGAAAAAACAGAGAGAGAGAGAGAGAGAGAGAGAGAGAGAGAGAGAGAGAGAGAGAGAGAGAGAGAGAGAGAAAGAAAAAAACAAGATTCATCGAGCCATAAAGTAGGATTTATCATGTTAAACTCTGCGTTGTATTCTCGCGGTGATCGTCGAACGTGTACAGCGTTAAGTGGCCGCACAAACGATGAGAGAAAGGTATAGGGAAAAGTTGGAAGGAGATGGAGGACTCGCGAGCGCTAAAGGAGACCAGATCTATCAGGCTATTGTCCGCAAGGCCGTAGAGAGCGTTCTTGCATATATGCAAACGAATCTATATATATATATATATATATATATACACACGTATGGATAAGTGTGTTTGCAATGGACAACAGCATACAGCGAACAACGCGAGCCAAGCGTTGCTGACTCACGAGTTATCGCCTATAAGGTACGTTATCCTGATAGTATCTCCTTTTCCTTCTGTCTGTCTGTATTTCTCTCTCTCTTTCTCTCTGTCTTTTTTCTTTTTCTATCTTTCTTTCTATAACTTGGTATCTCGTTGTTCGAGTAACTTGGTAACCGGTTAACCGATTCCGAAAACGGAACGACGCATTTGATCGCGAATAAATCTTACAGAGAGCCGGACGTAAAAATGAATTCTTCGTTGGCATAGATTTATGATTTTCTCGAGCAAGGATATCCGACTTCGACTAGACCTTTCTTTTTTTTTTTTTCCTTCTTCTTATTTTTTTTTTTTTTCTTTCTCTCGAATTCCCTGCAGAGTTATTTATATATATATATATATATATATATATATATATATATATATATATATATATGTATGTATGTATGTACGTATAGATTGTATTTATTATAAATAGTATATTAATAATGAATTGATAGATGTGTAAAAATTAAAATTTTATATCAGCGTCTACTATATCTCGACGTTCCATCTATCGAATTATTTTATTATTTACGGCGTATAAACTATCTGTCTTTTTATACGATCATAATAATTTTATCCTTGATTTGACTTTTAAATTATTCGTGTAAATCTTTTTATCGATAGTTAATGGCATTATTTTCTGAATACATATTCGTATGTTATATTAGATATAGCATCACGTTTAAATTTTATATTAACGCTATTCGATGGTTTAATCCTTACTACCTAATTATTTACATCATTCACAAACTTCCTTTACCAGACATTTGTGGTTTAGTGTTCTCGAATGATATATATATATATATATGTGTGTGTGTGTGTGTGTGATAATAATAATAATTTAAATGCTCGATATGTCTTCTCTGTGAAATAATTCATTCAAATTTAAGTACGGATCATTAGTAGTATTATTTCATGAGCCAACGGATAAAGAAGACGATACTCTAAAGAGTATCATCTTCTCTGTTCTCTTTTATATTCCAAGGAATAAGAATAAGGTCTCAGATTTTCCAGCTTAAGAAGCTCAAATGTCCTCTCTGTCTCTCTCTCTCTCTCTCTCTCTCTCTCTCTCTCTTTCTTTCTCTTTCTCTCTGGATTGTCCCTCCTCACGAAAGACCGGCTATTTCTTCTTGAACGAAAGCGGTAAGAAAGTGGTCGTAAGGTAAAAAGGCCTAGTGATTAGAAACGAGACAAAGGAGTAGTAAGATGAGAAGATAGAAAGACAGAGAGATACAGAGATAGAGAAAGAAAGAAAGAAAGAGAGAGAGAGAGAGAGAGAGAGAGAGAGAGAGAGAGAGAGAGAGAGAGAGAGTTAGAAAAGCAGTGACTACGAAAGGTGGTAGGTAAGAACCAAAAAGAAGCTTCGTCGTTGTCGAGCTGAGAGAAGAGAGAGAGAGAGAGAGAGAGAGAGACAGAGAGAGAAAGAGCTTCAAGAGAAAGAGAAAGATAAAGGACAGAGAGAGAAAGAAAGAGATAGAAATAGAGAGAGAGAGAGAGAGAGAGAGAGAGAGAGAGAGAATCGCTTCCTCCACACAAATTATTGTAATTTGCATCGGTTAACTCCGTAATTACTTGGGGTTACAGGTTAAAGGGCTATTACCGTCTCCTCGCGGGCGCAATACCGCGGCCGGAGCAGACCTAAGGGCTTTCTCCTTTCCACCTTTAAGCACGATCAACACCTGCCTTTTCGCTGATGGCCACGTGTCTTCTCAAAAAACGAGTATGTCCAATTCCGAAAGAACGAGTAATAGCCTCTGGCTTCTTGCCGAACGAGATAGGAAGGAATGAAAGTTCGGAGAAACGTCGGAACTTATTCTTACCGATAGGGAAGAAAGTAGGAACTATTAGATCTGTCGAAAAGTTTCGTCCATTGGATTGAGTTTTTAACTTCTAAGGACGAATCATTTTATAGTTTGAGAAAAAAATAATGTAATATAATATAATATAATAAAATAAAATAAAATAAAGTAAATGAAAATGCAAAAACATTTTTAATATTAATCGAAATTAAATATTAATAAATTAATAAATAAATAAGTACATATATATATATATATATATATATATATATATATACATGTATGTATGTATGTATCTATGTGTACTGATCTGTCTGAAAAATTTCTATCGATCTTTTTCTATTTTTGAATCAGACACAATATTGAAATCGATCGTTATATTTAAAAAATGAAATTCCTAAAGACTCGATCAAATGCCTCGTTTAATTATGTATAAAATTATTAAGTTTTTATAATATCTTTCTACATATACTCCTTATATAAATGATTTTATATCTGTATAAAAAGAGAATCGTACATATACTGTCTAAAGATGGATTCCAATATTATTCTTTTTTCTTTCTTTCTTTTTTTTTTCTTTCACTTAAAAAAATGAATAAATCCTTTTGTCGATAGATCTAATAAATACGATACATTCACAAATCTATAAGATTAACAAAATGGTTCTTACGATATCGAACGACATCTGTCAGGTTGTTGCTAAGGATTTGTAAGAAAATTCGAAGAAAGGGTTTGTGAAGACTTTTCGGTGACTTTTGCTTTGCAAAGCAAATTCTACGGAAACTGATATATCGTATGGTTCGCACCCGGCTACCCGGAAACGGTAATAACTCATGGTGGTCGTGCGGTTAACGGAACGGCATTAAAGATTCCTGACTTACGGCGATTCTCGCGCCATGCTACTCTCGCTTCTTGCTTCTAAAGCGGCCTCGTGTATAATATCACCGTTATAGGAGCTTTCTCGTTGATACGAAGCTTTGAATCTCTTTCGGATAAAATTCGAGGTCAAAGTGATCCGATAAAGGATACGACGAAATCGAATCCTCGAGGAGAGAAAAATTTGATTTGTATTTAACGATACCATAGAAAATAGATATCTGATATGGCGTCAGATTGACTAAAAAAAAAAAAAAAAAGGTAATAAAAAAGTAAAAGAAAAAAAAAGAAAAAAAAAAAAAGAAGGAAAGAAAAAAAGAAGGTCGACGAGCGCAATACTTCTTTTTCTCCCTGTTTCTTTTTCTTTTTCTCTATCATCAATGAAAGAAGACATCGTGGAACCTATAAATATAATTATTTTATAAATATAATAAATATATTAATTATTCGATTAACTCATCAGATTTCTCGGCTTTCTCGTTCCCTTCGAAATTAATATATCTTTATTAATGTTATCAAATTCAAGATGATAACAAAATAATCGAAAAGTATTTCTTGGAGAAACGCAGAGACTTTGTATGCATACATGCATATACATCGTCGAGTTATTATTTTCAATTTCGAAGAAAGAAAGAAAAAAAAAAAAAAAAAAAAAAAAAGAAAAAAAAAGAAGAAAAAAAAGAAAAAATTTACACAAGAGAAATCAATTTATTAGAAAGGGATAAAAGGAGTCAAAAAAAAATCTGGAAACTCTCTCTCTCTCTCTCTCTCTTTCTCTTAATGTTTCTCTTTTTCTCTTTTTCTATTTGCACGAACGAACTCAGAGGACGCAGCCCCGTTACTTCCCTTTTGGAATAACGGCCAAAGATCCGCCTATAAGAGAAACGCGTTTCAATGCGATCTCTTGATTCGCACGAACCGTTTTATTCTTGGCCTGAAGGAATCGTGCCGTGCTAGCTAGGTAGATACATACAATCCTTTAAATATGTTACGTGTAGCTGTACACGTGTGATCGAACGCAAGAACGTGACGTGCGCTAATGCGACTGCCATTGCTCTCAGACCAAACGATTTTTCTCTTTTACTTTCGTCGTGTTAACATTTAACCTCTTGATATAATCCTTTCAAAATATTACAAATATCTACTTTAACAAGAAAATTACAATTTTTTAAATTATTACCTAGCAATATCGAATAGTTCGAACGCGTATAAAAAAAAATATATATATATATATATATATATATATAGATACGGATATATAAATCTTCATTCGTATCTAAACGAAAGTTATATGATGTAACATAAAAAAAAAAAACATTGATTCCAATATAAATTAATATAACAAAGTCTTTATCCCACTTTTATCAGACTAAATCGAAGAAATTAAAAATTTACAAAAATATACATACATACATATATATATATATATATAAATATCCATAGATAAATGGATAACATAATTATGGATCTAAGGATTCATAGTTATGTTGACATTACGAAGAATTAATAAAAAAAAAAAGTCGAAGGAATATCTTACATCATAATCGAGATTATATTCGGTGTATGTATTAATAAGAAGAAGATCAAAGAGAAAAACAAAAACAAAAAGAAAGAAAGAAAGAAAGAGAAAGAAAAAGAGAGAAAAAAATTATCTTGGAAAAAAAAAGGAAGAAAAAAGAGAGGGGAAAAAAAAACAGTCAAGGGGAAGCAGTTGGAATCGATCGAGTTTTCGTTGGCCTTCGTGTAAAAAGGCTTCGATGATTCTATGTAGTCGTCGGTCGGCGCAGGAAGAAAGGACGAAAGGGCAGGGAAGGAAGAGGGTGGCACAACACTCGGTAAGGCCGAGGGTAATGCGCGCTCCCGTCTGCGCCATTAGCGTTGCAATTAAACATGTTTATTACCTGGCAGCGGTAATGCAGCCGGGCGAGTCCTTAATGTTACCTAGATAGCAGGGGCATACATTGCGTGCCAGGAGGCTGGTCGGACTCGACGAGGGAATTCTAGCCGCTATAATGCGTCTGCTTAAGCCGCCAGCAGTAGGTGGTGTGTGCGCAGCAAGTATCGGCACGCGAACGTTCACGTGCGTGTGCGTGAGAGTTGTTTCACGCACGCGCTCTCTATCCCTCTTTCCTCTTTCCTCTCTTTCTCTCTTTCTCTCTCTCTCTCTCTCTCTCTCTCTCTCTCTCTCTCTCTCTCTCTCTCTCTCTTTCTTTCTCTCATTTGAGAAGGAAAGAAGTTGAAAAAGGACGAAGAGAGATAGAGCTCGAAATAATGTTCGTTTCCTTGCGAGACGAAAAAACTCTACCTCATTAGTCATTTTGTCCATTTCTTTTTTGTTCATTTTCCCTCTTCTCTCTCTCTCTCTCTCTCTCTCTCTCTCTTTCTCATCAAAACGCATAACGTAACGCGAGTATAATGCACTTTAAGTACCACCAAGATAACGACCAGTAAATAAACGCTTCGCATACTGTCCAAGAGTCACGTTTCTTGCGAGCATGGAATACCTTAAGAACACGTTCCTTCTTTCTCTCTCTCTTTCTCTATCTCTGTCTCTGTCTCTCTCTCTCTCTCTTTTCTTTCTTTTTCTTTTCCTTTCTTTTCTTTTTTTCTTTATATTTCTTTTCCCTTCTTTTTTCTCTTCTCTTCCTTTTTTTTACTATCCTTACGTGAAATTATATAAAAATAAGAATCCCCGCGGGAGATAAAAATAATCAATACCGCCGTCTTTTCTGTTTCACAAATTACAAGAATATATATGTAATTATCCTTTCGTACCAACTAGTTTCAAGAAATAAAATTCTTTAATTATGTATTATAATTTATTTACGTGAATTATGTAATAAGTTTTATATATATAGCTCGTATTAAAAATCATTTCCATGGGGACTTCTTAATCGAATCAAATCGATATACGAAATGACTGTGCGATCATTATATATATATATATATATATATATATATATATATATATACATATATGTATACATTCATATATATCCTTTTTTTCTTCCCTAAAGAATGCAATCTCAAATCTGGATCTCAAGATCGATAAAGATGTTGAACGGACGTAAGAAGAAAATAACATCGGTGACGTTCGATATGCATCGTGATCGATTAATACGTCTCGTTGAGAGATACATATGTGCGAGAGATACGCAATTAGCGATATACTCGAGTTACACGAAGGGTGGTCTGTCGGTCGTTCTGAATCCAACTAGCAGAGTGACATTAATAAAGGTGTATATTTCATCGGAGAACATCGTTAGTTTGGTGTCCTGGACAGCCAAGGAAAATAGGCGTCCAGTGATCGGTCCATGGCCACAAATTCTTCCTCCTTCACTTTCACCTCCATCTCCTTTTCCATCTCCATCTACACCTCCTTCCTTCTCTCCTTCTTCTTCCTTCTCCAATATCCTTCTCTTTCTTCGTTACTGGACAGGATGGTAAAATACGAAGAGGGATTTCCCCATGGCAAGGATTTCATGGGATTTAACGTTTCTCCATGGTAGAGGAAGAGTAGAATGGAGGAAGAGAAAAGTCGGCATCGTGCCGACCGCTGTCTTGGAACTTCTCGAAGACGAGGGTCCACGATTCTCGGCGTGTAGACGCTTAGCTTGGATATTTGCGAGAGGTAACCATGCTCTTCTCTCTTCCCTTCGGATTTTCGGATATAAGGGTTGCTGTTGCTATTCCTGTTACTACTACTACTACTACTACTACTACTACCACTGCCAGTGGCTGCTGCTGCTTCTGCTACTGCTACTTCATGTTGCCCTTCTGACGTTGAATCGTTTCTCCTTCACCCTTACGACCGACCTTCGCTATCCGCTATTAGTAAGACACGAAAGTTTTCTCTCATCCATCCATCGACGAATTCCTCTCTCTCTCTCTCTCTCTCTCTCTCTCTCTCTCTCTCTCTCTCTCTCTCTCTCTCTCTCTCTCTCTCTCTTTCTCTCTCTCTCTCGCTCTCCCTTTCTTTTTCATGCGAAAGTAGAAGACCCAGAATTATTAATAGACTCCAAGAAGTATAAATTTCTCCCTCTAACATCAAATTTCACAATTTCAAAGAATTTCGTATCTTTTACCAGAAATTATGTCGTCATTAAAACGGATAACTCTCGAGATTTCACGAAAAATATTCCCCATGAACAATGGCATTCATTTTTCTCGAAACATAAATTATTCGCGATCATCTATAAAAAAAATTCCCTACCGTTACGACAGTCATTTCCCTTTGGAAAGATTAAAAAAAAAAAAAAAAAGAAAGAAAGAAAAAAAATAAAAAGGAAGAAAAGAAAAGAACGAAAAAGAAATAAAAAGGGAAAAAAAAAGGGGGGGGGGTGGAAAAAAAAGAAGGAAATATCAATCTTTTCACTACGCCCTCCTTCCCAATCCTCACCTCGTCTCCTCTTCCCCCCCCCCACCGTCCCTATTCTTTCTCCGTAATTTCTACGAATAAGAACAATTTCATTGGATGGTTTTTGGATATTTTATGGAAACAGGTTCGAGTGGTATGCACGGAAAAGGGAGAGAACCATAGCGTTTAGACGGAACGGGTTGGAAAAGTGACGACATGAAAGAAGTGGAACAAAGACAGACAGATACACACAGAGAGAGAGAGAGAGAGAGAGAGAGAGAGAGAGAAGGGGGTTGATAGTGAAAGGGAGAGAAAACGGAAGGTACAATAAAGCGAAACGTTGGCGAGAAGAGGAAAGAGCTTCGCCCGGAGGATAGATAGGTATATCGATTGAACATTCGCGCTCAAATATTTAAACGCTATTACCCTCGGTCCGCGGAGCGTACTGTTATATACGACGATACGAGAACGCAGAGGGAAAAGGGAGGGGAAAAATGTGGTAGAAAGAGGGAGGAAAAGAGTAGGAGCATTGAGACGGTGGTCTAGTGTGTCTGAAGTCCTGTGTTCTATCGGACGATGTCAGTGGTGTGTTCATTGTCCTGTGTTGACCACCGCGACATTTCTTTTTAGTTCGCGTCGATGCGACGCCCTTTTGCTTAACTATTCCAACTGTACATCGACAGAAATTTCTTTTTATTTATTTTATTTATTTATATGTTAACTGACAGAAAAAAAAAAAAAAACAATAAAAGAACTTCGAGAGAGTTATGAATGATCGAATGAGAGCAATTTACACTATCGTAAAATTATTACGCTACGTTGTTATTCCTTCTTTCTTACTTTTGTCTTTTTCTTCTCATTTTTTTTTCTTTCTTTTTTTTTGTTTTTTTTTTTTTTTTTTTTTTGCAAACTTTATTACTCCTACGTATAATCTAATTGTCAGCAGGTATTATTTAATACACTGTAAACGGAATTATTATTTTTATATTGTTTTATTCTTTCACATAATCTTATATTTACGTATAAATTAACTTCGTTCAATAGAATCGTTATTATTTTATATCGATCATATATTACATATTGTATTATTAATATTAGTAGATATTTATTATTGAAATAAACGGAATTACTATTACTTTATTATTATTAATGGATTTTAATTATTTCGACGGAATTATTACAATAATATATATATATATATATATATATATATATATATATATATATATATACTTCATATCGTATTGTTACTTTACACTTTTTCTTTTTTCCTTTTTCTACTTACCTCTTCATTGTCATGAAAAGGTATATTACTTTTGATAAATTTGTATTTCATTATCATTATTATTATTATTATTATTATTAATTGCGAATAAGTAAATTTACTTTATATTTTCATTTTATTGAATGATTGAGAAAAATCATGGACGACGAGTTAGACGAGTCTCAGACGTTTTAAGGGTATTAAAGAACTCTCCGGTTCCCGTTTGATCCTAATTAATTCGCACTTTTCCGGCTTCGATTAATCCCGCGAAACGTTCTGCGGAATATGAAAGTGTGCGAAACTAGAAGAGAGAAAAGGTGAAAGGGAGGGGGGGGGGGAAGAAGAAAAGGGTGAACAAATATACCTTGTAATTGTTCACACGCGTTAAATGGAACGACGGCTTTTATTAATTCTGAACACACGTAGAAACCTACGTACAATTCACTTCGAGCATAAACAATAGGTGATCTTAATGTTCTTTTATATGTCGATATAATTCTCATATACGATGTAAAAAAAAAAAAAAAAAAAAAAAACGTGTAGAGTTATTTAATTTTTCACGAATCCCCGATAAAAGCGGATTGATCGTAACGAAGCTACGATGATATTTCGTTCCGAGAATGATTGTATAATAGATTTGGATCATATCGCCTACGAAGAAGATTACATTTATTCTAACGAATACGCGTGTCGATTAATCGTTTATCGAAAGGATTCGTGAGTGAAAGATAAATTAACCGGATTAACAAGATTACGCTTTATCCGACAACTAAAACTTTCAACATCGGTATCGTTGCAATAACGAAAAGGCGCATCAGTCGTGTGGCCTGATGGTTTACATCGATCGTTCTCTCTCCCTCTCTCTCTCTCTCTCTCTCTCTCTTTCTGTGCGTGTATGTGTATGTGTATGCGCGTGTCTCCCTGTCCTTTTCTCTCCTATGTAGCTACATTACCGATAACCATGAGAGGACGAGCTTAGGAATGTAAAGCCGCTTGGCCATTTCAAGTAGAATGTTTCCTTTGTCCTCCCGTCTATTCTATCCTCGCAAAGCGTACAATTTGAGGAGCGATTCCGGTCGATCGGTCGTTGATACGGACGATGCAATCTCCATCGAAAAGGGGAGAGGGGGAATGGTTGAAGTAAGAGGAGAACGAGGTGGATGAGTACTCATCGTACGATATCATCGACGATCGAAAGACTTCCGAAGAAACGAAAAGATCGATCTATCGATCGAGAAATCTACCCTTGCGCATCACTTTCCAACCACCAATGTGTTGAAAGAGACGAAGGAACTACCAAACGAAAGAGAGTGAGAGAAAAGATAAAAAAAAAAGAAAAATAAAAAAAAGAAAGATGATAGCACTAACTTGAGAGGAACGAAGGAACGAACGAACGAACGAACGAACGAACGAAGGAAGGAAGGAAGAAAAAAATAAAAAAGGCACGGAGGGTGGTGAAGTGTGATCGATGACGCACGGATTATCAAGCGGCGTGCAACCTCTTCCGCTCGCTCGACTCGTCGTCGAGGACTACTTTACCTCGTACTACCACCCCTTAACGTTTTCCACGAACCCAAGATCAATTCACAAAGTGTACCGAACAACCGACAACCATTATACGATCGAATCGGTGCACATAGGGTCATTCCTGATATATAAATATATCATTTTTTTTCATACAGCAACGTGTCCATTCTGATTTGATATGAAATATATGATATATATGAAGACAGTGTGTGTATATGTGTGTGTGTGTGTGTGTGTGTATGTGTGTCGTATATTTATCTTTAAATCTCAAATAAACATACGTAAAAAGGATTTTCCCAAATATTAAATTACAACTGTTTGAACGGCACAATAATTATAGCTTTAAACGGATATTGTATTCGATCGAAATATATTACAAATTTTTTCCTCTTCTTTTGTATCTCCTTTTATTTATTTATTTTTTTTTTCTTTTTTATTTTAATTTTATCGAAAAAGATCAAACTTCTGAAGAAAAAAATGTAAGCTCGAACGAGCGTGATTATTTAATAATAATTTTGTTTTATTTTTACGGGTAAAAAAAAAAAAAAAAAAAGAGAAAGGAGGAAAAAAAAATTGTGCATCACGCGTAAATTCTGGGAAACATTGAAAAAATCTGAAAAAATTACAATGGGTTTCGTTGATTTTTTCTCTTCCAATATACAGGTTTTCCCTATTTTTTTTTCCTCTTCTTTTTTTTTTTTTTTTGTTTTTAATGTGTGAGTATTCTATAAACAAAACCGTGACGAGAGATTAAACCTGAGCGTGTATGTGTACGCGTATACGAAATACATATGTCGTGTATTTTTTCACATATCTGGTAATTGCACATACAGGACTGAACGACCTCGATTGATTATGAACACTAATAAATGTTATTGCGCTATTTCAAGTAATTTTTAGAAGAAAGACGTAAATTGCGATATTAAAAAATCTTTTTCGCATATCTATATGAAACATTTATAACTACGATAATTTATTTATTTATTTATTTCTGTCTGTCTCTCTCTCTCTCTCTCTCTCTCTCTCTCCCCGCGGTCTTTTAAAAATCCTTTTACGACTATTAATTCTGAATAACATATTTTATTTAGAGGGAAAAGAAAAAAAAATTTTTAAATAAATCGAATGGACTTTTTGAATGCAGGTTAAATCGATTGTAAATAATTTATAAAACGAAAAAAGAAAAAACAAAAACCAATACTTTAATTCCGTAACAATCACTGGCCAATAAATAATGGCCAATAGGTAATAAAACGAACATATTATTATACGTATGTTATAAAATAAATGACTTTTAATCTTTCCGTGTAGATATCAATCCACTCTCCTATCCAGGAAGGATTTTCTCAAGTAACGTCTTAACTCGAAACTAGACTTTGTCGAATTCAAAGTCGAATACGATCGAAAAATCGATCCGCTTTGGGTCGTCGAGTAGCTTCTATTTACGTCTCACGTTAGAAACGATACGTGCTTGTCAGCAAAGAGGTAAAGGGGAGGCAAGAGGAGAATTGCCCCAATCGAGATTCGCTTTTCCGTACGTCGATCTACCAAATGCATTTTTCACCTATCAGGTTACCATTTCGAGAGAAGTCCGTCTCGTCTATGTATTTTCTCTCTGGTAAAAAAAAAAAAAAAAAAAAAGAAAGAAAAAGAAAAGAAAAAGAAAAAAAGAAAAAAAAAGAGAGAGAAAAAGAAAAGAAAGGAAAAGAAACGAAGAAAGAATACGAAATAAATAATAAGATAAAATAAAAATAAAAATAAAAATAAAATTGATAAAAAAAAAAAGAAATAAATAAATAAAGACAGAAATATCGATTTAAAGGTTAATCATAGAGATGAGAAATATACAAGTCGTCGTTATCTCTCTTTGACGAAGAACCATCTGGATCGGATATATTTTAAAGGCCACGTGGGACACGATGACGAAGCCTGGTGCGTGCGTGCGCGCTTGTGCATACACACACACACACACAAACACACTTAAGTATGCATCATACTCGTACGTACGGTTTAAAAAAGGAGAAAAGAAAAAGAAAAGGAATAAAGAGACATGAGGTAGGTAGGTAGGTAGGTTTGTAAGTATGTATGTAAGTAAGTAAATAAGTAAGTAAGTGAATTAGTACATGACTCACCGGTGTAGTATAAGGTTGACAAGCGAGTCTGATGCCGTCATGCCTGAGCTTCTCTTGCAGTAGCATCCTAAGTTGCATTCGAGGGATCCTGACGAGTTCAGCCTTCCCTTCTTCGTATTCATCCGCGAACTTTGTCAATTCTTGACCACCGCTCGAAGAACTAGCAGTTGGTGATGCCCTTTGTACATCCTTGTCGCTCGGTGGTCTTTCCGACGATGTTCTAGACGATTTTGAGCTAACATTATCGCAAAGACACTCGTTAGTTTCTTCTAACGTGAAATAAACGCTGGCTGCTCCCTCCTCCCTTAATGTCTTCACAGATTGTAATAAACGTGCACGGTGTGTTTGATTGAAAACACCGATAGCATCTAAATCGGGATCGCCGATTTGTTTGCATATTTCAAGATCGTCGTAGCCATTGTCAATGAACGATTCAGAATATTGGCCGAGATGGAGCGAACGCAACCACTCGACCACAATGTTGCTAGCCATCGTCATGTTTCTTCTATTCTCTTCTATGTACGTATGGTATATTTCCTTTTAAATAATATTTCACGTTTACTTATCTGGAGTTTGTCCTTCAATTTGTTGCCTCTTCGTTCTTTTATCCTTCTCTCTCTCGCTCTTTCTTTCTTTCTCTCTCGTGTTTGTCTTTCTCTCTTTCCCCCTCTCTCTCTCTCTCTTTCTCGGTTTATACTTAACTTTTATATGACCTCGCGTTTCGTGTCATATTCAAAGAACCGTTTTTCTCTTTCTTATCTATTCTACTTGTTTACAATAAATGTATTTATATGGTTACATGTAATGTTCATACGTGTACATATATATATATATATATATATATATATATACTGGTAGGAACGTGCGTCGAGTTATATTTATAAAAATCGAGCTATTTTGTTTTTCTATTTTGCGGCGTTTCTACCGCCCTGCGTCCTTCTCTCTTTCTGAGTACAAGGCGTGTAATAGCGACTCTCTACAGGTGTTGTCGTCGCAGTCCACCGTCGCGACGCCGCTGGGTCGATTCCACGGTCTCTCGCGATGATATAAAAAAAAAAAAAAAAAAAAAAAAAAAGAAAAAACAAAAGGGAAAAGCGTCGATCGCGTCGTGGCTCGCTTTTGTCGTTTGAAACGCGTAGTACTACGTAAACGACAAGAGAGAAAAAGAGAAGGAAGAGAGAGAGAGAGAGAGAGAAAGAAAGAGATACCGACCGATCAAAGTAAAAGAAAACAAAAAAATGAGAAAGGAATCAAAAAAGAGAGAAAGAGAGACAGAGATAGAGAGAGAGAGAGAGAGAGAGAGAGAGAGATAAAATAAATAAAATATAAGAAGGGAAAAATGTCTAAAAGTTAACGATCGATATTTAACTTTCTCCAGAATAAAAAATACGCAAGATAAATCGATCCTCGTGGCATATAAGAGTATATTCGACGAGGTTTCGCGACGAATTAAATCGTTTTGATGAAAGACAAAGACGTGAAAAAGGACGAACGAGGAGGATGAGAATGAGGATGAGGACGAGGACGAGAACGAGGACGAGGACGAAGGTAGTAGGGTAAAAGGTAGATAGGTAGGAGGTAGGTAGATCGGAGGTAGGTGGTTCGAATTTTTGAGGTCGAAGCAGCAACGCAAGTCGGCAGGGCCGAGTAGCCGAGGACCGGTTAGAGTGCTCGACGTCCTCGCGGCATTGCAAGCTCACGCGTCTCGACGACGAGGACGACGACGAGAAAGAGAAGAAGGAGGAGGAGGTGGAGTAAGAGAAGGAGAAAGAAGAGAAGGAGAAAAGAAGGAGTAGGGTAAAGAAGAGAAGCGGCGTTGAGGAACGCGAGGAAGCCAAGAAGAGAATTTTTTTCTTTGAACCGGCTCCCTTTCTCCTCAGACTCGCGAATCTCTTTTCTACCTTTCGTCGTTGCTTTCACTTTGCGCGTCAAATCGAAATAAAGAGAGAGAGAGAGAGAGAGAGAGAGAATATAGAGAAAGGGAATCTGGGAAAAGAGATAGAAAAAAGCGAGAAAGAGACAACAATAACAATTAACGGGCGTTCGGTTGTCTACTACGGCAGCGACGACGGCCGCACGTTGACCTTCCTAGCGTGAGAGAGTGAGTGAGAGAGAGAGAGAGAAAGAGAGAGAGAGAGAGACGCCTACCGAGAAAGAGAAAAACGATATCCTTTGGACGGAGCGCGCTCGGTTCTCGTCGTCGAAACTATTCCTTGCCTTGGTGACGGGGAAACCAAGGTCACTGACAGGACGACGAAGAAGAAGAAGAAGAAGAAAGGACGCGAGAGCTTCTTTTGCTCGGTCACCCTTTTACCTTCCTCTCCTCCTTCTTCTTCTTCTTTTTCTTTTTCTTTTTCTTCTTCTTCTTCTTCTTCTTCTTCTTCTTCCTCCTCTCCTTTTTCCCCCACCTTTTTCTCCTTCTTCTTCTTTTTCTTCTTCGTAACGTAAACTTTTTATTTTCCTCTCTATTATTATTCCTCTTTTATTTCTTCCTCTTTCTTCTTTGTTTCCTTCTCTCTTTTCTCCCCTCCGCACAACCGATGAGAACAGCGACGAGGTCACGCGGTCGCGTAGAAGAACGTTCACCGACGATCACGAGACAACGACACGACGACTACGACAACGACAATGACGACGACGACGACGATAACGACAATAACGACGACGACGACGACGACGACGACGACGACAACGACGAAGAAAAAAGAATATACACGACACACCGTCTACCGTTTTCTATTGGTCTCGTTTCTTCTTCTCTATTTCGAAATATTTCTTTTCGAAATATATATATATATATATATGTATATATATATATATATTTTTTTTTGTCGAAGTAACACCACAAAAAAGCACGAAAGAACGTTGACGAGACTAGGCTCGCCCCGGCGCTCTCATAATCGCGAGATCGGAGAAGGCGTCATCCTCGCGCACGACGACGAAGGGACACGCGTGACGCGCACCAAACGACGCTCTACGACGCTCTTCGACGCTACCGCGACGCGGCACACGGCTCGACTGCTCGCGGACACTCGCCAGAGGGAGCGTCGCTCGACTGCGCGTACTCTGCTATCCCCACCACCGGGACACACCGGCCGGCTCCTATCCCCACCACTATCATCGAGTCTACGACTACATCGCGCGATCGACGGAAGATATCATCGTTCCTTCTTCTTTTCTCCGTCTTCTTCTTCTTCTTCTTCTTCTTCTTCTTCTTCTTCATCTTCTTTATCTTCTTCTTCTTCTTCTTCTATTTCTTCATCGCTTTAACTTCTTTGGTCAGCGCCAACGACCTATCATACCTTAATATTTCATACGATGATTTTTTTTTTAAATCTACAAGAAAAAAGGAAAACAAAAAAAAGGAAAGAAAAGAGAGAGAGAGAGAGAGAGAGAGAGCACAATCTTTCATTCCCTTCTCTTTATATCCCATTTAAAGAATTTAATCCTAGATAAATAAATAGATAGATAGATAGATAGATAGTAAACGAATATGAAAGGACGTTATTTGCATATAATGTAAATATATCTTATATAAGCCGATAAAAAATTTGCATGATTTCGATCGACGATATTTTATATATTTCGTATAATTCAATGATGATATTTATATATTTCGTATCGTTCGAATAATTATACTCCGATAATTACGAACTATATAAAAGTAGGAATGTTTCCTTTTCTTTTCTTTTTTTCCCTCCCTCCACTTCATTTTCATATAAAAGAAATCGCATGATCTTGATGTTGAGTGTGTAGATATATGTACTTACGTACGAGCTGGGAACAACGATTCGTATGTTTAGTACGACCCGTAAGAGTAGAAGGAGGAACCATAAAAATCGTATGCCCGTAGGAGGTACTTATGCAAAGTAATGCGCGGAGGCGAGGCGCGATGTTTATGCGAAGAAAAGGTAGTATATACGTAAACTCTTCGTTCTCTGATGGAAAAGTTCGATGCTCTAACGTACATACATACGTGTGTGTGTGTGTGTATGTGTTTGTGTTACATACATATAACACAGAGAGAGAGAGAGAGAGAGAGAGGGAGAGAAAGAGAGGGATAGAGAGAGAAAGAGAAAGAGGAACGTATGTCCATCGCTTCGTTCAAATTAATCAAATCGATAGAAGTCAGAAACGAGTGTCCGACTCATCGAGACGGACAAAATTAATCGAACGATTCGTCGTCGACGTGGCCAGGACTCGTTCGTCCCTCCTCCGTCCGTCTCATCGTGACACCAGGGAGTGACAACTGCCTCTCGATAACGCGACGTGACGTCGCGTGCCACGGACGCGAAGGACCCTCTCGATGCTATTCTCGCTATTTCCTCGCTTTGATCGAGTAATTTGCTTTCCCCGGATAACGCCGGAGAGGTGTACGAGAGGTTAGTACGGCATCCCTCTCTCTCTCTCCGTCTATCTATCTATCTATCTATCTATCTATCTATCTATCTATCTATTTATCTATCTATCTCTATCTATCTCTCTCATTGACTCATTCACTCATTCACTCTAGAAAGGTTAGGACGTGGATGAGGAGGAAACGAGGAAATCGTCGATACCGCGGATCCGTCCGTTCTCTGTAATACGGCAAATTACTCGGAGTGACGTATACGTTATCGATCATTGTATTTCAAACGGCCTTTGTCGTTGTTATCATTTCAGCTCGATGAGAGTCGCAATCGAGATCTCTGCGTGACGATGCGAACGCGCGTAATTCGATGCCTCCGATATCTTTTTTCGAGGAATCCGCGTAATCTCGCGGTAAAGTCCATATAGCTCGGATCAATTCGTGCTTCTATACTCTTTCTCTCTATCTCTTTTGTTTCACTTCGCTTTAACCGACGATCTGATCGTTTCTTTTTTTCTTTTTTTTTTCCCTTCTTTTTTTGATTTTTTTTTTTCCTCGAACGTGATATATTGTATTTTTCAAGGATTAAAGTAACGCTTAACTATGTTATCTTGCGATATTCATTGCGAGTTTCTTTCGAAGCGATTACATATCCTTTTGTAATATTTTAAAAGTGAAAAAAAAAAAAAGAGAGAAAAAGGAAGGAACGTAAAAGGGAAATGGCAAAAAAAAAAAAAAAAAAAGAAAAAAAAAGGGGAAAAGTAATTCTCTAAAATCTCTTTCATTTCATTCTTATCCTATTTTCTTTGTATAATAATATCGGTTTTATCTTTGTCCGACGAAGAAACGGTGTAAATTTTAATCGATTGTCCGTCCACGCGACGTTTGATCTTTCGATTTCTGTAGAAACGTCGTTTTTGAAGTTTACGATCACGGTGACATCGCGTTTACGGGCACGTTTTACCGTCGCAAAACAAGCAATAAAGTGTGACGCGACCTTCGACGGTGCGACGTCGCGGCGCCTAGGATGCCGCGACCGGAGTTACGCCAATGACTGCCGAAAAAGTTTGTTCTTCTTCTTCTTCTTCATTTACTTCTACTTCTATTTCTACTTCTTCCTCTTTTTCTTTTTCTAATTCTTCTTTTTGAAATCTTTTTCGAAAGTAAACACTCAACTAAGATTGATTTTCGATTTGCACCGAACACGCATAGCTCATGACAAAAGACGTCAATGTGTTATCTTTTTATAAAATGCTTACATACACGTGTATATATATATATATATATTTTTTTTTTTTTTTTATTTTTTTGAAATGATCTTATCTAAAAGGAAAAAGAAAGATAGAAGGAAAGGAAGGAAGATCTCATCGTCGTTAGGCGAACCGCCTTTATTTCGCATCGTTAACGCTTTACGGTTGTGTTGCGAGCCAACTTCGTCTCGACCGGTCTTGTCGTCACAATTTTTCACCTTCCTTCCGCTACATTACTTACTCGGACGCGCGAGAACGCCACCGGACTCTGGATTTATCGTTCTACGTATATTTCATCGAAAGTTACGCCAGGCAACTGACCTATTTTCTTTTTTTCCCTTTTATTTTTCCATTTCTTTTTCTTTTTCATTTTTCCCTTTTTTTCTCTCTTTTTTCTTTTTTTCTTTTTTGTTCTTCTTTTTCTTTTTCACCAAAAGGCGAATAAACGTCCAGAGAACCTCGTCTCTTCTCTCTCTCTCTCTCTCCCTCCCTCTCTCTCTCTCTCTCTCTCTCTCTCTCTCTCTGTTTTTCTTTCTCTTTTTCTCCTTCACCCTCGTGTTTTCTTCTTTAGCGTTATACATAATATAATATCGCGCGTATAGGAGAACGCAAGCGGCACGATCGTACGTTTCGTTGCAAAGGCGTCAGCCTTTGGAAATAAACAGCGACGATAAATATTCCGCGAAATCGCTTTCCCTTCCCCACCTCACCCTAGCCCATCCCATTCCATGAGTTCACCTCACCTCACCTCACCCACATCGTAGTTGTGGCAACCGGTAGTACTACCCGTTGGCTCACTTTTACACAACACCATAGAGCAACGACGTCTCGGGGTCTCTTCCCTCCAATTTTACCCCTCATTCCTAACTTTCCTTAGCGTTTCCGGAATCCCGAAGCCGCGTGAGCATCGCGGCATTCGGTGTAATTAAACCTTAGGGAGGAGTGGACCTCTAGCAAATAAATTTTCAATGTCCGTAAATCCTTCGTACGTACGAACGAACGCTTATAATTAGCTCGGTGCTTTGTAATCGTTATGTAGAAATTTTCCTCTGTTTCTTTCTTTTTTTTTCTTTTTTTTTTCTTTTTTTTTTTTTTCTTCGTCCCTTTACTAATTTAATATACGCAATATACATATATAAAATGACATCTTTATCATTACTGACTTTTAATCAGTTATTTAGCCATTTGAAAAGTAATACTATTCGAAAGGGAAAGCTTTCGATTTGTTCATTTTATAATTAGTTAATTTTTTTTTCTTTCTTTTTTTTTTTTGCAATGATCAGGTGAGGTCGATGAATCGACAGATATGTAAGATCAAATGAATTTTGGACAAGGAAAGTTTGTTAAAGTGAAAGGTGAATAATTGAAAAAAAGAAAAATAACGTCTTATATATATATATATATATATATATATATATATATATATTATTTTTTTTTCTTCTTTTTTATTTTTTTCTCTAACCCACAATAAAATTCTCCGGTTTTGTATGGTCTTTCGGGGATCGATTAGAGACGCTAGATTGAAAGTCTGTACGAGACAAGGTTACAAAAGCAAAAATAAAATTCAATGAAAAAGTAACGTCTTATTTCTTCTTCTTCTTCTTCTTCTTCTTCCTCCTTTTATCTTTTCTCTTGTCCCCATCTACACCATACACACACATACACACCTACACACACACACACACACACACACACACACAGACAAGGATACAAGACACCGTTAGCAAAATTCCTTTCTCTTTGAGTCAGCTGGTGGCATCCCTCTTTTGACAATAATGTTCGGATGAAATACTCTATGGTGCGACATTGGATACGAGTAGGATGCTTTTAACGATCCTGTGTAATCCACAATGTAGACAGAAGAAATATGTTACATGGACGAAAGATGGAGAAAACTGTGCATAAAGGATCGTTCCAGTGGCATACGCGGAAGAGAACTTTGTTTAATCCAAAAAGGTCGAGGTAGTGAGAGAAAGAGAGAGAGTCGTAAAACGTAGGTGTGCGTGACTGTTACCTCTAAGAAAATCTACGTGGTCGGTAGACGAGTTTTAGAGACCAGCGCGTGCACGCTGTTCCCTTCACGTTCGACACGCGTCTAAGGTCGAGCATGTAATTCCGAATGGATACGAAGGTGGGTTGGGTGGGATGGGGTAGGGCAAGAGTATAAGGGGATAGAGAGTATGGGGTATGGGGTTGTGGGGTATGGGGTATAGTAGAGTCTTGGTAAGGTCGAGGCACGTACGTTCTCTACGAGCGTACGGATGCCATTACGAGGGCGACACTGGGCAATCGAAAAAGTACTACTCCGCGTCGTGGTCACGTTCCTTACTTCGTAGTCCTTTATACGCTTGAGAATGTTCGCTATGCACCACTTTCTTATCTGACACAAGACAGGTGAATGATTAAGGTTTTCTAGATATATATTACACTTTCTATATAGTATAGGTACTCGAGTTCTTTGTTCTGTTTCTTTTTTCTTCCTTTTTTATTTTATTCCCTTTCTTTCTCTCTCTCTCTCTCTCTCTCTCTCTCAAACGTTACAATTTATTTGTTCGTATAAACGATCGTACGATTAAATAAAAGTAAGAAAGAATGTCGTCGAGTTAGTTTGAAAAATATAACATATGTATGTATGTATGTATGTATCTATGTACGTACATTCATATCGATTCTTTGAATTTATCGTCTTTTCTAAACAACAAAACTCATAATCGGATACAAAACGATGGAAATCTGAAGCCGTAAGTAATACTCCCGAAATGGAAATATCACTCCCAAGAGAGTTGAGTTATTTCAAAGTAATCCGTGACGGCGATAATAACGGTAGTTTCACGTGGACGATAGTACGGCCACAGTCGAAAAAAGAAAAGCGTTTCTTGGCAGAGACGTTGAAAGTTATTTTGCAATTTAAAGTTCTCTCTTTCTTCTTCCTTCTCCCTCACTTTTTCTCTTCTTATATACATATCCTATATTGAGTTTCTACTTTTTTTTTTTATACAAAATTCTCTATATTTCATCGGTTTATGTAGCACCATACGCTTACTTTCACGCCTTTGCGTTATCGCAGCTATCTCTATCTTTCTCTCTCTCTCTCTCTCTCTCTCTCTCTCTCTCTCTCTCTTTCCTTCAAGGTAAAACACGTGCCAAGAAGGTCTATCGATTTCTATCGGTAAGCGGCACACCTGTAAGTAGATATCTTACGATGTTTCTATAACTTCAATATATTCGTTCTTAAAAAGGATCTGCATCGATTTACGTCGACACTTTGACGATTCACGTATCGAATCTCGTTTACATTTAAATCGATTGAAAAGAGATAGATCGTATTAATTGACGGTCTGACTTTGACTCTACTTTTTTCTACTTTTATAAGAACTTCTTTGAGGGAATTGGATAAGAATATCCTTCGCTATCTTGAGATGAGGAAGAATCGAATGAACTTGAAGAGTGACTACCAACGTGAAATTCTGTATTCTGAACACTGTAGGATGTACTCGGAAGATTATAGGATGAGCTTGGAGCATCGTAGGATGCACTTGGAGGATTGTAAGATGAACTCGGAGCACCATAGGATGCACTCGGAGAATTGTAAGATGAACTCGGAGCACCATAGGATGCACTTGGAGAATTGTAAGATGAGCTCGGAGCACCGTAAGATGCACTTGGAACATCATGAGACGAGCTCGGAGCACCGTAGGACGAGCTGGGAGCACCGTAGGATGAGCTCGGAGCACCGTAGGATGAGCTCGGAGCACCGTAGGACGAGCTCGGAGCACCGTAGGACGAGCTCGGAGCACCGTAGGACGAGCTCGGAGTACCGTAGGACGAGCTCGGAACACCGTAAGATGTACTCGGTGGACTATATGAAGTACTAGTACCACTGTGTTGGAACGAATGGTCAAGATTGGAATGTTCCAAAGAAGATCCGCTACCGTGGGTCGACTGATGGATCGGTATGTAAGAATTACTAGGAATATTACCAATGGGTTTATGAGGCAATGGAAGAGCAGAATGAACATGAGAATGTTCGTGATGTGGGTTGACATTAGGAGGTTTAGGGAACGATACAGGTACAGGTACAGGATCAGAAATTTTAATGGGATGAGAAACGTAGACTGGAACTGGACGATCAGCCGGGACAGGATAAGGCTTCTCGACGACGATTGGAACTAAATGCGGAACAGGAACCTTCACCGGACGTTTCACTTCGACCGGGACGTAGTGCGGAATTGGTACTGGAACGTTACGATAAACCGGTACTGGTTTTGGCACCAGTACGGGCACTTTGACGACGTGGTTCACTACGTTCTGTGACATACTATGCCGTTGTCCATGGTCATAGCCATGCCCGTAGCCGTTACCGTGGCTCAAGCCTAAGCCGTGTGAGTATTCACCCAAAACTATTCCGCCTCCGTGTCTATGTCCGTACCCGTGCCCGTGTCCGTGCCCATGTCCGTGTCCGTGTCCGTGTCCGTAATCGAAGCCGTGATCGCTTCCATGCTCGTGTCCAATGTGTCCGTGAACGACGGACGTAAAACCGCCAGCGTATACAGAGCCGTGTTGCTGCGGGTGATAGAGGCCACGCTTGGCGAGCTTTTTCACAGGAAGGCTCGCATCTACCAGCACAACGGATACGAGGAACAATGAAAGCTGCAAGTGGAAAGTTCGTTCGTTCAGTGATACTGTGACATCGATCGCTCTCTGTATTATCCTAAAACGTTATTTTTATCGTACAAATATCGATGCTTATTTTCCAACGTTTCCACATTGATATTTCCCTTTGAATAGGATTTCAAATAGGATCGATACAACAATTACGAGGTTTCGATTTTTCGATCGAAGGATTCAAATTACGAGATATATACTGAGTCCTATAGAATTTCGTTACTCACTAGGAACGCTCTCATGTTGCACGTGCTACGAGGAGTACCGCTCGAATGTTACTCGGTGTCAACGATTTACCGGTTTTTATATAGTATTGCCACACGATTGCTACTTTCACTGGATTCTAGATATTACATACCCTCTGAACTGAACCAAATTATTATGTATTACCTTGACCATCAAACTTCTCTAAAGATTTAATTAGATAGTCGTAAAGTGATTCTCTCTCACATGGTCGAATGTTATTTTATTTGAGAAATAACGATTTCTTATTTGCTTTCATGAATTTATATATCGTTAACAGATCTCCATATTTTTTTTTTCTGTTTTTTTTTTTCCTTTTTTTTTTTTTAGTATGCTTGGGATAACCATGTCAAACGACCTATCATTAATATTTATATTTCTTATAATTCCTTATAGCTTGACATCTAATTTTTAAAAAAACTGTTATAAATACATTCACAGTTAATGTTATCGTTTTTTTTTCGAAATCTGTATGAAAAAGAAAGTCAATCGAAATTTCTTTTCATTATTATTTATTATTATAGATTAACATTATAGAAATATATATATATATATATATATATATATATACATATACATTTCTTTTTTATACGATTGCAAATAAATTCTTTAGATTTTACATTTTTCATTCCGTTTCGCGTCTCTTTTACGATCGAACTTTCATCGTTGAATTATTTCTAAAAATTAATAAATAATATCGATTAATTATTTAAGATAACTATATTGTATTTCTTTTTTCTTTTTTTTTTTTTTTTTCTTTTTTTTTTACGACGAATGTACGTATGAATTTTGAAGATCGTATCGTAAGATACATAGAAGGATAAATGTTAAGTTAAATTTATTGGACAGATATAACAGCTCTGGCTGAAAAAAGAGGAATAAAAAAAAAAAAAAAAAGGAAGAAGAAGATTTCTAGGTACGATCAGATTTCTCGCGACATTCTTTGGATCTGCGAGGTAACGCTGTACATAACAAGGGCAATCGATCTATCGCCCTTCTCGATATTTCGTAAACGTCATTTCCACGTGCCAGGATTGCCTCGATCGTTCGAACGTTTTCCCAATTTACAGGAGCGTATAAAATAGAAATATTTTACGATCGCGATCCCCCGTCGCTTCTCTAACTTGTTACCTGGTTCGTGTTATACATTCGAATCGGTGTATTCTACTGGAACGAATATGAGTTTACGTACTTCGCGATTCTATTTTGTCAGTCAGGAGAATCCACGATGAATGAACATAGTATAGTTGTAAAGGAAACGAGATCGGTTGAAGATTATTTTCGACATATAGAGATAGTTCCTTGAGATTGAATATCGTTGAAAAATAAAAGAGATAGACTTTCATGCTCGATCGATTTTAATATAAAACGAAGGGATAGTATCGAACGAACGAACGAACGAACGAACGATCGATCGATCGATCGGTACGAACGAACGATGGACATTTTCTTTAAAATTCTATTAATATAATAGATACCAGATATAGATATCGTTTTTGAGAAATCGATAACGCTCGAAGATTTCCATACGGATAACTGATATTCGGATAATCGGAAAGGCATCGTATCGCATGGTTGGATAGAAAAGCGCGAGATTTATCGAACGATTCGCCTATAGCTGATGTTCTAGCGCAATGGCACGTATGTAATAAATACAACTGCAAGCCAGATATGAGGTACACGTCCGAAAATCGATACGAGCCAATTTTCTTTCTCTGTGTTATCGGAGCCGCCGGCTTCGATATGAAAGTCACAAAATGTATCTGCCGAGCGCTCTGTGCGTTAGAACGTAACGGTCTCCGTTATTACGTTCGACCTTTAATCGTTCTCGGTGTTACTTTATAACGTCGCGCGCTTGGCGAACGTTGCATCGGATATATCCTCTTCCATCGTGACACAACAAGTTCATTGTGAATGTATAATAAATAAGTCCTTCCTGTTTTATGCATGAATTCAGAATATCGTTTCGGAATGCTTTACTTTGCCACGCGGGGAACAAATTCTTCGAGTACACTTTATAAGAACGCGTTCTTTATTTACCATAAAATATCCTTCTTCTTTTTCTTTTTCTTTTTCTTTTTCTTTTTCTTTTTCTTCATCTGCGAAGAGAATTAAGTAGGAGAGTGCCGGAGCTTTACCAAAAAGATCATTTGAAGATTAAAGGAAACTGGATGTAAAACTTTTACGATGTGTTAGAAATGTGTCAGCTGAGAAACTAAAGAGAAAAATAAAAATACATATACTATTTCGTTCTATATATAATCCTTTTTTCGAATTAATTCATATCTATATGTTTCTCAACGAGTCAACAACACCATTGGCCCATTCATGCGATACATCAAAATCTTCATTCTCGTCTCGTTGTAGATATTTACGAATAAACATTTCGACTAATGAGATTCGATTAATCAAGAGGAACTTTCATCGACGAAAACAAACAAAGATTTTATCATACTTTAAATAATTTCAAATGAAAAACAATGATTATCTATCGTCATTGACGTATTATAAAGATATTCAAAATAATGAATACATTGGAATTACTTTCGAAATGAATAGAACGATATCGATTTGTCGTTTGAAAATAGTTTTCGACTTTTTCAACTACGATGTCAATATCCTTGGATTCGTAAATTAGTATTTTTTAATGACGACGATGAGAAGTAAAGAAGTAAAAAAGGTGAAAGTAACAGAAAAGGTGGGAGGTGAAACTGCAGAAGAAGAAAAGTTATACGATCGTCTCTTAATTAGCATCCGACGACCGTTTTTATAGGTAGGAATTTTCATCATGAGAACTCTCTACGGGAAGATTTATGCTGAACATTCGTTACCGCTCCTTTAGACACGTTCGTAGAAAAGCTCCTTTGGAAAAGGGAGAAACGGAAGGTTAAATTGAGACATATCCCGGTGAAAATGTGTAAAGCACGGACGATGCCAGGCCCGCCGAGCTAATGTCAGAGATTAGAGGTAATCCGTATTCGCAGGCAATCGCGAAGAAGGATCTTCCTTCGTAGAGTCTGAACGAGCAACTTTGATCTAGATAATAGCCGTGCCTTTCTTCGACGACGAAAATTTCCTATCATCGACTTGGCATCTCCTTGGATAAGAAATATTTCAAAAATAGAATAAGGAAGAAAAGCGAACGAAAAAAAGGAATAGTAAAAGAAGAAGAAGAAAAAAAAAAAAAAAGAAAAAATCGTGCGAATTCGATTAAACTCCATCCCTGTGTCATCCGTGTGTCCAGAGTTTTAATGATCGATCGATACTTTCAACCGACCTTTCGTATTTTTACACTCTATGATTTACGAAATGTTTGTTTTACCTGTCATATGCATGCGCATAGTAAAATGATTGCCGTGGGAAGGGAGGTGGTTGTGTAATTCTTTGCTTTTCCACATCGAAAGACTTGACTCGGTTTGTTTTACGATCTATAAATGTATTCCTTTCAGTGTGGTGTTAAGTGAGTTGGTAAATTAATAAATCAACTTTCTCTCTCTCTCTCTCTCTCTCTCTCTCCCTCTCTCTCTCTCTCTCTCTTTATTCTCAGGATTAAATTCATATCATTACGAGGATATTATTTGAATGATAGAGAAAACAAATTTTGGAAATCTAATGAAAGTTTGATCAAGTTGATTTTTTTTTTTTTTTAAAGATCAACCTCCTATCCTCAGATATATATATATTATATTATAATATCGGTAATAAATAGTTTTTTTATTTCCGATCGCGACTTTCTATCTTTGTTTCTCCCTTTACATCTCCCTTGCATCTCCGGTTCTTTCTGCTTTCACTAAACCTGTTTTGTGCCATGAAACATAATCTGGTCCCTGGTATTTAAAATAAACGAACGTGTCCGACCAAATTCCAAAATCTCATAGCGGTTTAGAATTTCAAGTGAACCTCGGGAGCGTGTAACTAGCGATGAAATATTCACGAAAATTGTAACGATGTAATTTGGCAAAGGTTTTACGCTTGAAAAATCAATATCACGTCGGCCGCATAAATCAAAATGTTTACGAAATGCATCCCGTAACAGGTACCGGTAAATCAACGGCGATTGCAACATGAAATATAGCAAAGTAAAACGCACATGCGATCCTCTTGAGAAATAACGCGAGTACTCGATGACATAGGCGTTAACCTGTTCGAGGATGACCTAGGTGGTTTTATACCGAACGTTTATTATTACGTTTATAAATACGTAATTTCTACGTTATTTCTAAATAGAACGACTTTAAGTTCTAGTTAATATATGAATGATGAAAAAGAAAAGAAAAAAAAAAAAAAATGAAGGAAAACAGAGATGACGATAATAAATTCGATCGAAAAAGTAATGATTTTGCTAATAAATCTTGCAAAATTATTTTATCCCATTTCGTCTTATAAAAACGAAAACAAAGTTCGCGAGAGAAAGAAAGAACATGATGTGCGAGTTGCAATGACGTTATACAAGGCGAGTTCATAAAGCGGAGCAGCGGAATAGTAATTCAATGGAAGTGCTTCATCCGCGTTCTTGTTCCCCTTTTTTTGTTGAGCTTCATGAAGGATCGTACGCATGCGACAAAAGGAAAGGGA
>NC_060971.1:3783325-3805825 GCF_910589235.1 Vespa crabro | reverse complement strand
GGTCGGAAGAGACTAAGTCGAGAGAAAAGGAAAGGTGAGAGCATGAAAGGGGGGAGGGAAAGAGAACGTAGAAGGGCCTTGCATTAGTGGAGTATGCTGGCCACATTGCTCCTTTGAGACTAGACGTTCGTGGCGAGCCGTTAATGCGTCCGTTCCGGAAATCGATAGAAACGTAAACCGGATGCACGGTGCGAAATTTTGCGATTTTCTTTTAGCAGAAACAAGTTTGTTCGAATTCGTTGTTTCGTTTTTCTCGATTAATATTCACTCATTCTACATTTCCTATTCTTCTTTATTCGTTTCTCTTTCGTGATCATTCGAAACGTTTCGACTAGCTTGAATATCGTTACTTCTATGAATATCGAGGACAATGTTACTCCGGATGAAAGTAAACGAGGTTAGAGTCTAACTCTATAAACTTTTCTTTCTCTCTCTCTCTCTCTCTCTCTCTCTCTCTCTCTCTCTTTTCTTCTACGTAGAGAATTTCTATTTCTATTTCAGAGATGCATAGTTCGATTTTAGTTTACGGTATCCCTTTGATTCAGCGTGTGTCTCCATTAGAGCGAGAAAAAGCAATAGCAAATGGGTTACAGAAATCGACAGACATTCGATTTTATTTGATCGAGGTTTAAAGATTTATATCAATGAACAAAACAATTTTGATTGGTGAAAATAGAAAAATATGACAATGTAGTTAGGAAAAATTTTTGTTACGTATAATTATACGTGTATAAGTAAATATCGTCATGGAACAATTGCGATAGAAGGTTAAACACCGAAAAGCCCGGGGAGCTTATACTATCGAGGGTACTGAAAAAAATAAACAAGCATGTGGCAACGTTAGGCAATTCGTTAGCCAGACGCAATATGTTTGGGATATCGACTCTGCGGCGGTATTTCCGTCTCTCTTTTCCCTGGGGTCACATTTCGGAATGAGTTTCATCGGTCTCGCCGTACCTGATGTAATGCTTTACGTTTTATTTTTAAGTGACGGGAACAAAATGATCGCTGCCGGCCTAAAGAAAAATACAAAATATTGAACTGATATCCTATCACGTGTACGTTTTTACCTGTTGGAAAATTCTTTATCGTTCTTTTTTTCCAAACGTCGAATCAATTCAATTACCATTTTTATTTCAACGTCTTCCCGTACGTTCTACGTTCTATTTTATTTACATTTCGTTATGAGTCGTAGTCTCGACGTCTCGTCGCGTGCGTCTCTCTCTTACTCACTCTCTCTCTCTCTCTCTCTCTCTCTCTCTCTCTCTCTCTTTATCTTTCACAGAGAGAAACCATAGACGAACTGGAAAGAAGAGAAAAAGAAATGGGGAATCGTATTTATTTCTCTCATTCCCATTTCCGACGGAAGCAACGTAAAAGACATTATAAGGATTTACCGTGGCTTCTTCCTCTAGTTCACGACGCATTGTCGCTCTGAACGTACGAAATCGAACGTGCGATCTACTTCCCGAGGACATCTCAATGGACGACGATAGCTGACCACGCGTACTATTCTTTCCTTTCGAAGAAGGAGAAGTCTTAGTGGTAAACGAAGAGAAAGAAAAGTGAGAAGAGGGAGAGAGAGGGAGAAAGAGAGAAAGAAAGAAGAGCAGAACGTACAATAGAGAGACTCAAGAATAGCCCTCGTACATATTACATTCGATATGCAGTCGTGTCCAGCGAAACGAAGGAGGTATAAATCAGAGCACGCTGTGTAATGGTCATCCATGGCCGTAAGGCCGTTGCTGTTCGTGAAAGGAACAGCAATGGAATGGCGACGATGTGGCTTGGATATAGAAAAGAGAAAAAGAAAAGGAATAATACAAAAAAGGAAAAGAAGAAATGGAACGAGTGGAAGAAGAAGAAGAAGAAGAAAGGTTAGGAGAGTATAGGTATCTTCACTCGATGCGTTCACTTCGAATCTCTGAAAGGGGTGTCTGCCACGCGAGTTTACCACTACTGGTACACTACTAATCCGCGATAGGACACGAGTTGGAAAGGAAAAATCGAAAGAACGTCGCGTATCGACTTTAACTCGACGTCTAACGACTGCTTAACCGGCTTCCAACAGAGAGTCTATGAGACGTAACACTGTACCTAACGATCACTGGATTTCACGCTTTCCACGGTGATCCAACCACGTATTTACCAGAGGAAACTCTAAAATCCGGGATTCGAGAATGGCATCGGGAGTGAACATTTTTGGAGTGAATGAGAGAAAGAGAGAGAGAGAGAGAGAGAGATAAATAGAGAAAGAGATGAGACGAGACGAGACGAGATGAGAGCAAAACAGGAAAACGCTATGGCGTTAAAACTAAAGTCTCGTTTTTACGAACGGATCGAGAAATCACGGGTATATGCAACTCGAACGTTTCTATTGCTGCTTTCTTGCACGTTTTACTCCGTTTTAAACTGACGGATTATCGATCTTCTTTTTCTTTACTTTTTTCTTTTTTTCCTTCTTCTTCTTCTTCTTCTTTTTTTTTATTTTTTCTTTTTTTTGCTTTTCTTTTTTCTCCTTTTTTTTTTTTTTTTTTCCTTTTTTTTTTAGTCGCGGTAATGAAAAATGTCGCGCGCCGAGTTTACAGTGCCGAAGCACGTCCGTCTAATTAGGACTAATTAGAAGTTTTCGGCGTCGACGCAATGTCGACGAGCGTCGACCGTGTTTCCCGATTCCTCTTATCCCTCCTTCTCTCATCCCCCTTCTTTCGAGTATCCCTTTTTTTTCCGAATTTTTGCGTTTGCGCAAGACATCGTCCGTCTCGCTTCAACGGTCTCAGCATCGATAATATGCGCGTAACTGTTGACGTAATGGCGAATAAAAAAAAAAAAAAAAGAAAAAAATTAAACTCGACACTTAACCATTTAATTGCGTTATTCGTCTGCGCGAATGGTGCGATCACGTGAGTTCGGCAGAAAAATTGAAGGAAAGGGAAAAAAAAAGAAAAAGAAAAAATATATATATATAAAAAAGAAGGGGATTTCGAACGAAAAAAAAAAAAAAAAAATCTTTATCGCGCCTTCTTCTCCTCGCCTCGTTCCATCTTGATTTTTTTTTCCCCTTTCTTCGTTTTTTCCTTTCTCTTTTTCCGTTTTCATACTTGTCCTTCCTTTCCCGTCATTCAAAAAACAAAATAGCGCATGCGCGTTCTTCTACACACTTTTATCATCTACCAACAGTTATTATCTACTTTTTTGCATTCATACACGAACATACGAAGATATATTCGAACGATTAAAATTAAGCGGTATCCATTTTCTTTCCTTTCATCTGCACGAATAAACTCGTCAGTCGTGGCTATTTGCACGCACGAGAGTAATATTGGATCGCATTATTTACGATGCGGTCTTCCCTCCTTTTGTCGTTCTTTTTCCAATGAAGATGAGGCTTCGAGTAAGCGCGGTCGAGCAAGAAATAAGAGACATTCGTGTATGTGTGTGTATGTATGTGTTATAAGATAGATAGAAACAGAGAGAGAGAAAGAGAGAGAGAAAAAGAGAGAGAAAGAGAAATAAAGAGAAAGAGAAAGAGAAAGAGAGAGAGAGAAAGAGAAAGAGAGAGAGAGAGAGAACGATGTAGCGTGAACAGGAGCAAAAAGGGGATCAGGAAAAATATAGTAGAAGGCAAAAAACGAGCGACGGTCAGGGAACGACTACCATAAAAGCTTGATTAATTAGCAAAGCCGTGTCGACGAAGCTTTCGTGACGTTACTCCGCCCAGCCGTTACGATCGAATTCCAACATTCCACCCCTCGTGGCGTGGACTCTTTAGCGGCCATCCTGAACAAACAAAAACCGTTGAAGGAGGAAACACGAAGGAGGAGAGAAAGAACAGTAAAAGACAGGAGAGAGAGAACGTGTGTGAGAGAAAGAGAATGAATGGAACATCGGAAGAGAATCATCTTACGCATTTGTACGATCATCGATCGTTCTCTCTCTTTATCTTTCGTTTTTCCTTTTCTTTTTTTTTCTCTCTCTCTCTCTCTCTTTCTTTCTTATTCGTGACGAAAAAGAAACCGCACACGTAGTCAAGGAAATCGGGTCACTTTGTCTCCTCGCAACCGAATCAGCGTTTGTATTATGCGACTACGTTTGCCTCGTCGACGCCTTATGTAAATGTCGACGGATACGTATGAGGGTACCTTGTCCGTAGGGACGAATGGGCAAATTGAGATTCACGCGTCTACCACCTTCCTGCTATCCCCATGGCCGATCGATATTTTCTCTCGTCCGCAGAACATCCCTTCCTCTAACCTTCGAGTGTCATTACATCGCGAGTCGCAACGCACATTCGTCGCAGGGAAAGTCCCTGACGAATAGAAACGGATTTCTTTTTCTTCCCTTCTCAACGAATTAGTGTTCGTCTGATAGATAGACATATAGATAGATAGGTAGGTAGATAGATAGATAGGTAGATAGGTAGGTAGGTAGGTAGGTAGATAGATAGATAAATGGATAGATAGATAGATAGATAGATAGATAGAAAAATCGATAAAGAAATGGATAGATACGTATTTATCTATTTATTTATTGTATTCCATTCGAAAGAGTTTTTTTCTTTCTTCTTCTTCTTTTTCTTTTTTTTTTTTTCTTTTTCCTTTAAAAATCTCGCGAAAAGAAGTACGAAGACAAGTCGTAAAAAATAACGAATGTCCCTTTATTATTTGTTCTTTTATTTTTTTGTTTTCTTTTCTCTATATGTTTCTTCTTTCGATTCGCCAATCATTCCATCAAAAACCAAATCGAATTATTTTCAATAATTTATTATCACATAGAAGATAGTTTTCGCGAAAGAAACTACGTGCCGTTTCTTGACGTGTCGTTTCTTGAGATTGCTAAAGGATTAAACATAATGCAAGAGAAGGGATATCTCGTTTGCTTAAAGGGTGCGAGATATTCGAGAGCACGTTCGCGTTATGCTACTAAAGAAATAAGAGATTCTTATACCTTCTAAGAAACGTTCGTGTAATTGCTTTCGATTGAATTCAATTTGCTGATTAAAATAATCCTGGAACGTACTTGGAATTGCTCTCTCTCTCTCTCTCTCTCTCTCTCTCTCTCTCTCTTTCTCTTGGTTTCTTTCTCCAATGGACGATCGGCCAGTACGAACGAAATGAAATGGAAATAGCGTGCCGAAGAGAAGAACGCGAGACTCATCAAATCTCCTGCCGTTTTGCTTTTGACTATACTTTTTTTCTATCCTTTTTTTTTCTTTCTCTCTCTCTCTCTCTCTCTCTATTTCTCTCTCTTTCTGTCTTTCTTTCTCTCTTTTTTTTTTATTCCTCCCAACACGCTCTCTATGCTCTACTTACCGAGGGATTTACTACTCTTTTTCATTTCTCCGTCGAGCGCTATGCAATTTGATTTAGGACGCTTTTAGTCTCTACTTTCCAGCACCCTTCTCTTTCTCTCTCTCTCTCTCTCTCTCTCTCTCTCTCTCTTACTTTTTTTTTCTCATCCCGTCGTTGCTCGTACTAGCAACCTCCCCCGTTTTCTCCGGAATTTAATAAAAAAAATTAACCGCCCACGTGATCGCAAAGCTACGTACGAGAAAGAAACTTAGTCAAGTCGTTAGGTAGTGCGAGGTTAGGGAGAAGAAGGAACGGGAGAGGAAGCGAGAGTAAGCAGTTATTTAGTCGGTGAAGGTAGAGCGCATGGTCGTTCCTAAAAGTTTATAACTTTATCACAGATATTCCCGAGGACCTAGAAAGAATTTCGTGATGCAGAAGTTTGAACGTCCTCCTCGCACCCGCGAGGCGACCTCCTGAAAACTTCAACTTTCCTTCCCCATTCTGTTTCTTCGTCTCGTACTATTTCCTAGTCTGTCTTTCCCACTTTCATTTTCCATTTCTTCTTTTCTATCTAACAATCTCTCTCTCTTTCTCTCTCTCTCTCTCTCTCTCTCTCTCTCTGTCTGTCTGTCTGTCTGTTTGTCTCTCTTTTTCTCTCTCTCTTTCTCTCTCTCTCTCTCTCTCTCACTCTTTGTACCGCTATCTCGCGAAAGATATAAAAGTCAAGACTTTTAACGTACACGACGAAGAGACGACAGAGATCTGAAAAGAGGTGGGGTTGCTCGTTTGCGTGGATCTTGATTTCCTGTCGCTCTTGAAAATTACTCGCGACGATGAATCCGGATACGAGAGTTCAGGCTCAAAGAATAAATTGAACGCATCAACTTTCGCGTAACCTGTCTGCGCCATAGCTGTTTGCAACCAATTAATTCTTGATGGTAGGCGGTGAGCGAACATAAAAATAAATGCGGGCGGTGTTGCACCGTAATGTCGTATGCTGTCTGCAATTACTCGATGGAGCGAGTGAGATAAAAGAGTAAAAATAGAACAAAGTTAAAAAAGAGAGAAAGAGAAACAGAGAGAAATACTGTCAACGTTACTGCAGATACATCGTCGGAAATAATTTTGTTTATAACGCAAAATTTATTTCGATTGCAATAGGATAACGGCACAAGAAGCCAGGCAGATAGTAAAAGAGAGAGAGAGAGAGAGAGAGAGAGAGAGAGAGAGAGAGAGAGAGAGAGATAAAGAGAATCTTGAGTTGCTTTCATGTGGAAGATCCCAAGGGCTTTTCAAAATATATTTTAACGATCATCGTACCAAGTATCTTCTTCGTGTACCAGGAAAGAAATTCGGTGGCACCCTCGAAAAGAACGTAGAAAAATCTTATCGGTTTGTTCGATATAGTCTGGCTTATTTATAACGACTTAACGGTAAAATTGCGATGGTACTTTTATGATCCAAGAAGTTACGGTTATATCGACGTAAAATCCAATTTTTATTCTTAAAAATTGATTTCATCGGCAAAACCGTTTGCCTTTAAAATAACATATTTCTTTAGATCGTTAATTAATACTCAACATTCTAACAAACGAATTGCCTACATTTGGACATAGTAAGAAGAATTCGCGATTCCGTTCTTTCAAGGATATTACATTTTTAACCCGCATTGCATTACAATGCGCCGTAAATGGCGCCTTACACGACGCCCCAAATGTAAGGGGAAACATAGGGCGAGATTAAAGTGTTCCAAAAGGAGCCCGGAAATCTGGGGATTCACGCGCCAGATCCGTGAATTCACTTACGCGCAATGTCTCTCGCTATGTATGGGAAGCATAAGCGTTTATTCTGAAAAAAGAAAAAAAAAGAAAAAAAAATTGAAAAAAAAAACAGGAGGAAAAAAGGAAAAAAAAAGGAAAGAAGAAAGAAAGGAAGGGAGGGGACAGGGAAAAAGAAGATAAAGAAAAAAAAGATCCGGAGAGGAAAGACGGAGGACGGTGTGGAGGGAAGGGAAGGTCGGTGGGGAGGAGTTGGGACGTAAGGGAAAATATTTCAGCGAAGAAAAGAGAAAATGAAGGGATGAATTTTTGGCGTAGCGCCGATTTGAGATATCTCCCGAGATGGACTGTGCCTTTCGATCTTAGCGATTCTCTCGGATCAGAGAATAGAGAATTCGAGAGTCGCGAGACGGCGACCTGTCCTTCCAACCGAGAATATTACGGTATTATTGAGAATAATAAATCCCTAGGGATGAGCTGGAAATTAATTGCAGGGGCGATTGCAAGCAATTTACGACACTGATTGCAGCCGAGATGAGAACCATCTTGGGAAAACCTTTCGGACGATGAAAGAAAAGGTACGGCTCTCCTCTCTTCTCCTTTGAGGCACGGATTTGAATCTACGTTTTACGGCGCAATTAATTCCCCAAGGAGAGTTGCATTTCTTGCTCCGTCGGGGCAAGGAAAGGGATTTGCGAAGTGGAAGGTACGTGGACTCCCTACGGGAGTCGAACGCCAGAGTACGAGATGGTAAAGGGGAAAGAGACGAAGAAAGAAGATAGAAAGAAAACGAAGGACCAAGGAGATCGACGGAGAGATGGCAAACCGTTTCTGCGAGCTAAGGGATACAAGAAGTCTCTGCTCTGGCATTATCGACGACCTCTACCTTCCAACCCCGCTCAACTTCTCGATTTTTCTCACTCTCTCTCTCTCTCTCTCTCTCTCTCTCTCTCTCTTGCTTTTTTTTACTAGTATCGAAAACAAGATATCTTAAAATGTTACAAGCAGAATTTCTGAATTAATAAAATTGCATGAAGGAACCATCACGGAAGGAATCCGTCGATATACGAATTTCTCTTCTATTCGTGTTATTTTATTGCAAGATAGGGAACGATCGAAGAGAATGCGTACTTTTCCTGCGTCGTCGTAGTAAACGAGTCCGATTCCCGACTTTTGGCCGGTTGCTTTATAAATTTTTCTTGAGTATCGTATCGCTTTATCCTGCAGGGAAGAGACATGTTCGATCTTTTAAAATGTTCCCGTTTCTCTCCTTTGATTTTCTTGATATTCGAGATAAAGCGAGAAGATTGAGAATTAAAATTGAACGAATTCGTGGATGGAAGATATTTTTTTCCGACTCTCGAAAGTACCGAAGATACGCGAGAGGGTAATATCGCGTATGTAGATATCAAACTAAATTTTCTCTCTTTTCGCTTATGCCTTTCGTGAAAATCGTGTTTGAGAGGGACAAACGTATCGTTGCTGGCACGGCACGCCACCAAAGGCAGGTTCCTATTCGCACGAAGAGAAATGCCGTCGACGGTAGTTGCTTCTACTGACTCGCATGGGAAATTCGATGGGAAGTCTATCCATGTATATTTGAGAATTGGTAAGGATGTTCTCTTCCTTTGGGGTCGTGAAACGTGCAAAAGCACTGGCAAAGCTAGCTTTCTTAACCTATTCAGTTTTGACTACGGTCAAAATGTTTTCTTAGAAGATATGAAAATCAACGATGAACTTTCTTTCTCTTTTCGAGTATCAAGCATCCAGTTACAAAAGATCTACTACATACGTTGTTTGTATAGAGTTCGATTATCTGTCACTCGATATCGTAAATTCTACGTAATCCTCGGAGGTAAGTGAGATCGAGCTTAAGGTCACCGAGGCTTGGATATCGGCCGATTGATTTCACTATGGGAACTGCTATCGGAATCGAAATAGAAGAGTAGAAAAGTGTGTGTGTGAGAGAGAGAGAGAGAGAGAGAGAGAGAGATGGAAAGAAATAGAAAAGGTGAAAAAGAAGAAGAGAAGGACGTGCTTCGCGAGTTTTCTTCTTTTACTTCGAAGAAGAGCCGTTCAAAAGTTGGAACGAAACGCCAACATTAGAAGGAGTTCGACGAGGCTGAATCGCATATTCCAACGAAGTCTCTCGAGAATACGGCAGACCGGTATAACTTCTTCGTCGTATAACCCGTACTACGTACTTCTATTTCTCTCTCTCTATCTATCTATCTATCTATCTATCTATCTTTCTATATCTCTATCATTCTATCTCTCTCGTTCAGCATTTCTCACGGAGAAGAGCCGCGAGCGTCAAACTTTCCGCGAATGTGGACTCGTCGATCTCGGTTTGGTTGTTTACACGAATCTAATTTAATCGAATTCAGTCTAATCCAGTGCGAGGCGCCCTCGAAATTCCAACGTCGATCCTGACGAGACTGCCAACGGTCTTTCTCTTAGCTCGATGTAGCCTCTCTTCTTCAAACTCTCTCTCTCTCTCTCTCTCTCTCTCTTTCTCTTTCTCTCTTCATGTTTCCCTTCAATCCTGTCCTTTGGCTCGTTCCAGCCTCCGTGATTCTCGCCCGTTGCAGTAGTTTGCCGAACAACGAAGATTGGCCGGATCGAGCGAATTCGGAAGCGGCTCGAATTTGCATGTTGTGGACTTAGGTCCGCGAGATGTTGAACGGAGATGTAAAGAGAGAAGTAAGGGGTTGGTACGTCGTTTAAGCCAAGCCCATAGCTCGGTAACGACGAAGGAATAGTACGAGCTAGATGTTTGGAGGCGCGTTTGTATGTTACTCTCTCTCTCTCTCTCTCTCTTCCCCCTCTCCTTCTTGAGTTCCTTTAGGAGTACGAGAGACAGGTGGAGAGCAAGAAGGAACTAAGAAAGGAAGGAAGGAAGGAAGGAAGGAAGGCAGGAAGAGAAGGAGAGAGGGGGATAAAGGACGGAAGGTTCTCGAGGATGGAACCAGCACCGCTTAAGGGAGACTATAATGGGAAACTTCCCAGTCTCGTCGTTTCACAGGCGGCCCGCTTTAGAGACTCCTACGTACGTATGCATATATATATATATGTGTGTGTGTGTGTGTATGCGCGCGCGCGCGCGCGCGTGTGTGTCTGTGAATATATAGATATATCATCGTCACTACCGACCTTGTTACCCTTTCTTATAAACTAGAACTATAAGGTAATCTTAGTGTTGGTTTATGTGCTCGTGTCACCACAAGAGAATTACTCTTTACAATTAATAATTAATTCGAAGAAAGATATCGTTTGATTATAAAATTAAGGAGAACCTAGCAATTGCTTTCTTTCTTTTACTTTTTTCTTTTTTCTTTTTTTTTTTGCTTTTCATTTTTATTCATTTATTATTATTATTATTATTATTTATTTATTTTTTTTTTTTAATTAATCACGATCATTTGCATATTTCATTTGTTGTAATTCGTGTCAGAAAACTATCAGTCAAATACGATGGATAATAGTTAGGATCGAACGAACGAATGGTTCCTCGCGCGTACCGATAATTCGATGAGCAAACGCGCTTCGTATAAAGCCTCGGGAAAAGGTGGGATAATAGATTTAGTTCGAAGAAAAATGACATTGTTCGACGCGCGCTTTTAGCGATGGCGCGATCCTTTGATATGCAAAACATCGGACGAGTCCTCCTACCTCGCGACCCCCTCCCGATACGATAACGTCGCATTTCAAACTTCCATTAAGCACTCGGAAATAATCTTATTATCGAGCTGTCCGACGCGCGTAGTCGACTATCCCCTTTCGAAGGGTGCCCTCGATATCGGGTTTGACGTAACGATAGAATCAAAGAAAGTACGATTTCTTTCCTATCGTTTTCTTTGCTTTTGAATGTGTTTTGTTTTCTTTTTCTTCTTCTTTTTCCTTTTTTTTTCATTTTTTTTTTTCTTCTTTTTTTTTTATACGAAAAGATCTCGAAAATGGAGAGATTTTTTTTACATAAGAGGAAGCGAGAAATAGATGGATAGATAGATAGATGGATAGATAGAGAGATCAAGAGAAAGAGAGAGAGAGAGAGAGGGAGAGAGAGAGAGAGAGAGAGAGAGAAAGAAAGCAGTTGCTCAGGTGAGCCGACGATTACGTTTCGCAACGAAGCGAAAGACACAGGGTTCTCAGCTGGGTCGCCGCAAAATCCGCTCTTTGTGCAATTATTTATAGTAGATACTTCAAATTAATCCCCGGAGCTTTTCTCAGTAGAGTCGGCAAATAAACTGTTTCTGAATCAACGACCAACCAACGACACCCTCCTCCTCGTCGTTCCCCGTATCTACGTATTGCTAGAGAGAGAGAGAGAGAGAGAGAGAGAGAGAGAGAGAGAGAGAGAAAGAGAGAGAGTAGAGTGAACATACGAGAAAGAGAGAGAGTAGAGTGAACATACGAGAAAGAGAGAGAGTGAGTCAAAGACAGAAAGAGAGAACAAGAGAGAGGGAGAGGGAGAGAGAGAGAGAGGGAAAGAGAAGAGAGGAAGGCAAGGTTGACGAGGGTCCTGGATTACAAACGGAGCATCGGACAATATAAATTAACCAGCCACGTAGGAGCGAAATGGCAAGGTGGGTATGTACCGATGCCCGCAGTACCCATTCTGTCGTAGACACGATTTGCTTGGCCTCGAGTGCCGGGCGCTGATAAACAGCAATTTGCATTGCTACCGTGCCCGTTACTCCTACCATTCTCGACATAAATAGCCCAATCGAATTGGGTTTCGTTTGAGCCGTGGCTCGATCGTAAACGCGTTCAAGAACCGAGTCTAGGCGTCTCCTCGCAAACTCCTTTACGTTATTCTGAATGGGATCGAATCGTTCTAGATTCGCTCGGGGCAAGCAATCCTCTACGAGCGCGTAACGGGAAAGGATATTCGAAAATTTGCTAAACCATACGATCTTTCATCGAAAAAATAATCTTGAGCGAAGTTTTGATAGAGTGGATTACGTGGAAATAAAAAAGATGGATAGAGAGAAGATAGATAGATCGATAGATATATATATATATATAGGTACAATAGATAAACTGATAGATAGATAGATAGATAGATAGATAGAGAGGGAGAGAGAGAGAGAGAAATAAAAATAGAAATCCGATTCAGGTTTAAGCCGCGGTACTTCCTAGACAGATCAATTTGGACGTCTCCTAGATCCCCGGATCGTAGATGAGCGTGTAATTGGGATGGCCCAGATCCGGCGTCGCTCAGAGGATGAAGAGTAGGAGGGGTAGGTGGGCAGAACCGAAGAGAAGCTCTCTGTCTGTGGATGAGAGGAAGAGGGGCGGGGACGAAGCACGGTTCATCGATATCTATGATGTTAACCGAAGCGTGCTACCCTTCCTGATAGGCCGTCGCATAATTACCCGAGCCCCGTACTCGGCTTAATGGTCGCATCATCGTTCCATAAACACGTTATTGGACGGTACGACGTTACGTTCTAGCCGAGAAATCGTTGCTTACGCGTAACTACTTGCGATCTTTCAAAAAGAACAAGAGAACGGCACGCTATGTCGTTTTATTATTTCTTTTCTTTTCTTTTCTTTTCATTTTTTCTTTTTTTTTTCTTTTTCTTTTTTTTATTTCTTTTCTCTCGACGAGACAAGTTTCATCGAAGGGAAATAAAGTCTGCTCTTCTCTTAACCTCTTCCTTTTTTTCTTGGCTCGTTTCCTCTTGGAAAATGGTTCTGGAGAACGTGACGGCGTCTAGGCGCTACGGATAACGCGATAACGAGTAGATAATCTGCCGTGGTGAGCTGACTAAACAGCGATTACATACCCTTAACTTCTGGTCTTTTTGCCAGCGAAGAATATCGCAGTTAGGTACGTTCTTGCCATTGGGTTTAATGGCGATAAGCGGCTACATTTTCGACTATTCGCCGACAGAATGTTACCTTTTAAAATGGTACTATAGAAATGGGATGGGAAAAAAGGGTTACAAGCGACATCGAGAGATATCCTTTTCAAATATAAAGCTCTCGTGATACGTTTTGCGAAAAGCTTGAACGATAATTTATTATGCTCCGGGCACCGCTTGAATTTAATTCGTTCGTTGTAAAAATCAATATACCTGCTTGTTATCATACTCGCCTCGAAATCGTTTCATTTTTGTTACGATAATTAATAGAACTTCGATGAGATTTTCTCTCTCTCTCTCTCTCTCTCTCTCTCTTGTTCTTTCTTTTGAATATATAATAACTATGAAACAGAAAAGCACGTTTTATAGAATTTGTTATATAATATCAATTGAACGATAATAGCTTTCGTCGAGCGTCATTGCGACCCTATTTATTCCGTCAGCCGATGAATCGTGCTACCTAACGATAAAGGCTCGCTTTTGCCCGAGGTCATAGCCATCTAGTTACCTACCGTTTCTGTTACCGCGACGCTACCTCGGACGTGGCGAACGTTCCACTTGCCGGAATAACAAATAAATACATCGGCGAAAAGTAGTTGCGGCCTAAGTTATGCCGCTCGCCGACTCATAAATAAGGAAAGTTGTGGCATTTATGGCGGCATACTTGTACCGAACAACGTGGACTACACGGTTTCCATGGAAGACTCTGAGGCCGACCTACACCGGTAGAAAGCGTTTGGCCCATCGGCTTTGCTAAGAGAACGATAGTGGGGTGACTGGAGGATGAAGAGGGTGGGAAGGAGAAAGAGAGAAAGAGAGAGAGAGAGAGAGAAAGAGAGAGAGAGAGAGAGAGAGAGAGAGAAAGACGCATTGCCTCGACCGAGATTCCGAGGCGTTCCGCGAACGCCAATGGCCTTCCGATGTATTTCGCGCGTTCCTTCGGGAAGCAATACGAAAACGAGAAGTAGATGCAGAAGCTCGCTATCTCGTACGGAGAATAGGTCAGAGGTTAACGACAAAGTTGCTGGTAGATAAGGTGTGAGCATGGAATCGCAAGAAGTGCGAGAACGCGACTCCTGCATCGTAACGCCATTGCTCTGTTCGGTGATAATGAATGCTTGCTAAAAAAAAAAAAAAAAAAAGAGAGAAAAAGAAAAAAAAAGCTGCTGAACTTCTTTCTTTTTTCTCTTCCTTTTTTTTTCTTTTTTTCTTTTTTTTTCTTTCTTTTTTGCTTCTGCTTTTTTTTTCACCTCTTTCGCTTTTTCATTCGCATCCTTCTCACTTTTATCGTAGTCAAGACGCGCGCGAACGACCGACGGTCGGTCCTTGAATGCAAGAAACTTTTCAAACTTCTCGTAGTTAACATCGATCGCAGGATTGCCTCTTATAAACGTTACTACGCTCGAACGATATTGGATAAACTTGAAGGAACGAATTAAAGGGCTCGCCGTACCGCGCTAAACTATTTCTTCAAGTTTGTAAAGAGAAATTCCGATTGTCGAATATTTTATAAGAAGCTTTCAACGTGTATACAAAGCTCAAGTTCGATCCGATTTCTTAGATCAGCAAGAAATGCGAAAGAAGTGAATAGACGTTAAAGAAAGAAGGGGAAATTTCGCGTGGAGCTATTCGTGCCGCCGGGTAAACTACTCTACTCGTTTGTAAGTAAATAGAAACTCCTTAGTATAACAAGATAGTGAGTGAGTGAGACATGGAAGGTGGAAGTGCAATGAAACGAAAAGTTCGACGCGAATAACTTACACGACCGATATACCACAGTGGCCAACTAAATGAAGCAACTTAAGTGGAAAGTTTCTTCAACCTCGTCGACCTATGAAATTTCTGCGGTGGCCTTTCGCATTGAAAACACGTTGGAAGAACCTATTGCTCGTGGCAATTCTTCAAGAAGATATTTTAAATCAGTGAGTGGTCGAATTTTCTTTCTTTTTTCATTCTATTATCTTTTAGCTATGTATGTGTGTGTTGATGACCAATGGACTGACGACTATGACGAAGAAGACAACGACCAACGAAAACCACGACGATGACGACGATAGAAAAGGACCGACGATGATAACGTGTATATATATATATATATATATATATATATATATATATATATTTCTTTTGCTGGTAATCATACACGCAATTCGCACATTAAGTACAAGTGATGAGAAGCACGCGGTGGAAAACATCTACGAGCTACAATTCAATGATAATCGATTCGATTTAAAAGTCGTGATTCATGTGAGAGAACGAAAGAGATAGAGAGAGAGAGACAGAGAGAGAGAGAGAGAGAGAGAGAGAGAGAGAGAGAGATACAAGAAAAAAGATAGATAGATAGCAAAGAAATAACGAGAGAACGCTTCTCGTTAAAGTTCGTGCGATTATTATCCTTATCTATCCTTTATCTTACAACCTTTCGAACACGAAACGGCAAACTTCTTTCGACGACTGAAAACTTCTCTTAAAGAGCATTTACTTGACGGTAGTTAGTAAAGTCTAAGACAAAGAGAGTATCGGGTAAATCAAAGCAAAACTCTCTTAATGTTGCATACGCGAGAATTCTAATGAGAACGTCTAGTAGTCGCGTAATAGTTTACGTTAGATTATTCTGTATCTCTTTTCTCATTCTTACATAGTTAAATAGTGATCTCGCTATGATAGACCTTTAATTGATATTTATTAATTCAAATTAAAATGATCAAAGTTAAATACCATGAAAATTAAATAATAGAAATCATCGTAATGTTAATAATTATGAGATTCTGTTTAATCGTAAATACTATGCAATTTCTTATATAGTTTCTCATTGTGTCTGTCTATCTATCTGTTTATCTCTATGCCTGATCCGTCTCTGTGTCAGATCTGTCTGTCTGTCATTGTCGTTTGCTCTCTCGCTCTTGAGGTGTCGATGACGCGACGAGAAAAGCATCGGACGGCTTTGAAGTTAACCGAGTATTCTTCAACGTGTACGATTTGAACGCGACGCGACGCATCACAGCGAGAAGTTTGTTTCTTCCTGTTACTCTAGAAACCAGAAGTAACTTTCCTGCGGTTAATATCACGTAGTAGAATCTGCTAAAACACGAAAGCTACCGTTGTGGCTGCGTATGGGTCGCGTGTACGTCTGTGTAAGGACGCTCGTGTTCACGTAGATATATATATATATATATATGTGTGTGTGTGTGTACACGCACACATAACACAGCTTCAAAGGCAAAATGCCGTAGATATTTTGCTCTCGCGTACAAACCTCTTTCCTTCTTCCTCTTGTTTCCTCCGTTCCTCCGGTAACCTTCCGCTCCCTTCTGGTACGTCCACTAACTCCGTACTTTCGTCCTTTTTCTCGATATAAATCAACTCCGGCGCTACCGTAAACTTTATTTGAAAGTACCGAGGGAAGATTTAAAGCCGTAGACAAAAATAATCTCGGGAGAGGAGGAAGGAGAGAGGTAGGAAAGAGGAACGGAAAAGAGAGAAGGCGAAGAAAGAGAAGGAAAGAAACGAGAGTTTTCCCACGTAGATGGGATACGAAGTAAAGTCGATAAGATGTATTGGACCGTGAACAACATTGGTGGCGGTGCTAACACTTCTTTACGCTCGCCGTAGGGTCGAAATTGCCCTAGGTACTACTACCTACTCATCCAACCACCCCAATCCCTTTCCTCTTCTTCCTTTACCTCCCCCTATGCGCGCGCGCGCGAACTAACGCACATCTCTTCGCCTTATCCGCGAATTTTTCTTTTGCCTATAAAAGCGAAAAACCGTGTTTCGCTTTATCGAGGTACGCCGTTAATGACAATACTCAGGAACCATAAGATAAATTAATAGGTGTGAAGCGTAGCTTCGTACTATCGGAGGAGGATTATGTTAAATTTATCGCGACGACAGAATGAAAATGTTCTTACTAACGTATGGAGTACTTATTTATCGATGAGGAAAATGTAAAGGACAAGGAGAACGATCTCGTATTTCTTATAATTCCAAGTGAAAGCACTTTCATCGAGATTTTATTCGATCGACATTCATCGATGACAAAAAGAAATACGAATCGAAATATTGAAAGAGAGTGACGAGAGAAAGCGAGAGATATAGATAGTAATAGAGATAGAGATAGAGATAGAGATAGAGAGAGAGAGAGAGAGAAAGAGAGAGATAGGTAATGCGGAACGTGCGTTGCTAAGAAACCGGTAATTTTCATTAGTCGAGCCGCGAAGTATCTCGAGAGGTTAATATCATCGATAAGTGGAAGATATCAGACTTTAGCATCGACGTGCGCGACTGCATTTAATAGACGATTACTCGGTTTATCGGAGATCGCGTCTCGCACCTTTAATCACCGACTCCTAGAGTAGAGTTCCAGTACTCGAGCGAAATGCGCGAAGAAGGAGAGATCGATTTTCTCCGTGCGTGCGTTTAGATAAGTTATCGAGTGTCGATCTCTCGCGGGAATGGATCTGCTGTATTTGTACTAGAGGAAATTTCTGCTTGGTGAAGAAATAGATGGAAAAAGCCCAATTTTCCGATCTCGTGGTAGTACGAATCGTGCGATACGTCGACCCTCTTGGAACGAACGTGCCTACGTAGCGAACCCCTCGAAATTCCCCTTACAAAAGAAAAGTATGTTTACCCGTCGTCTAATCCATCGGTCCCGTCGTAGATAAAAACCAATCTCGCGTGTTTTCTCGTATCAGCGTCGCCAAGTATAGAAAACCAAAAGGAACATTGATTTCTTTTTCTTTTTTTTTTTCGCTGAAGGAAAATCGACGAAAGAAATATTTACTTTTCGAACGAATCGTTTGTCATTTTCGTTGATTTGCGAAAGCGTTCGTTTGGAAATAACAATATCGATTACACTCATGGAATTTCAAGACCTTACACCACTGTGTCCGTTGCATGTAACTTTTCGCGAATGACACACATTGTTTCTATATAGAGAAAAAAGAGAGACAGGGAGACAGACAGAGAGAGAGAGAGAGAGAGAGAGAGAAAGAGAAAGCCATTTGATTGTTCGTATGGAATGAGATAAAGGGTGGGGGGGGATAAAGCCGAGGGTAGGAGGTATAGGTGGTTTAACTAAATTACTTTCCGCGTAACCGCTGGAGCGGTATGACATAGCCGCATAGTTCATGGATCAAAGGTTTCTATCGAACATTCCCCGCCTTTCATGTTACGGCTTTTTGGAGAGGGGTAGTGTACACTCGTCGCTGAAAAGGGACGGATAACTTTTCGCGCGGTCGCTCTCGTACACGCGTGCTTCCCCCTCTTCATTCTCTTTCGTCCTACCGAACCAATTTTGTAATCTACCCGCTTTGACCTTGCTTTTCCCAAAATGTTAACAATGTAATTAATATTCATTCGGTCGAATTTACTCGTACATCCTGCATCCCTACGGTTTTACATTAACGTGCCAGAGATTAACGGCGACACTTTCGCGATAATAAATTTAGTTGCGCTCAACGGATAACGTACTTCATTCGTATGCACTTTATGATGAACATCCATTAACGAGTACGCGCTCATCTTCATCTAGCTGTCGAGAAAGAAAAGAGAAAGAGAGATGGTTCTAAAGGTCAAAGAGAGAGATAGAGAGAGAGAGAGAGAGAGAGAGAGAGAGAGAGAGAGAGATGAAATACATTAAAAGGAAATAATATCGGGCTTGGCGATAATACGTATCCAAATGCGGAAAGCAACGATACGATTTTAGTTACTAAATGTAAAGGATACACGATTTTATCAAGAACTAAATATAGGGAGTTCTTAGTGAATTACAAGTATATGATGTTGTAAAAGAGATACTAGTATCGTGGCAATGACGGCATCCGGTTACATTAAAAAATCATTAACTTGCAGCGAAGTTAACAAAAACTCTCTCTCTCTCTCTCTCTCTCTCTCTCTCTCTCTCTCTCTCTCTCTCTCTCTCTATGCATATTAATTACATTGGACCATGTTTCGGCTGGGTCTTTCTCTCGTTCTTCTCTCCGATGGTATTTCCGGAGGGAGTAACGTTACTCTCGCTTCCATCTATAAATGAACGAACCGCGATATCTCGGGGGAATACGCCACGCGGAAATATTACTCGATGTAAACCATGTATGAATTCAAAGTACGACGATTAACGTAATGCCAAATGCACGACTAATTCGACGATGTGAATGACTTATTTTTTCTTTTCTTTTTCTTTTCATTCTCGAAAATCAAAAGAAAACAGGAACGATCGAGTATCGTCGTACTTCTTCCTTCTCTTTCGATTGAGAGATAATGGGGATAAAAAAAAAAAAAAATAACGAAAAAGAAAAAGAAAAAAAGAAAAGGAAAGAAAAAATAAGAGGGGAAGAAGTAGAAAAAGAAGAAAGAAAACGAAAAAATTACTAGATAGATAGATAGATAGATAGATAGATAGATGGATAGAAAGGAGGCGGGATAAAAACGCGCCGCGACGTTTCAATCGCGACGACAAACTTCCTTTCTCTCGCGATTTCGTTTTCCTCGGAACATCTCGAAAAAGGATCTATAATTCGATACAGCTGGATCCTTTGTCTGACAGTATAAATCGTAGATAGTTGGGTGGGGGTTGAGCAAATCCAATATTTTACGAGCGCCAGTGGCAGACGATAGAACGCTTTATACGCGTTCCAATAGTTGAAGGTGAAAGTTATTACCTGATTTTCTCTTTACTTCTTTCTCTATCTCTCTGTATCACGAATTTTTGTGGTTTTCTATGTGGATCCCCTTTGCCGTTGATGTCTTTTTCTCAACGTGAAAATCGTAGAGAAATAAACAAAAAAGAAAGAAAAAAAAAAAAAAAAGAAAAAAGAAAAAACGACGAAAAAAAGAAACAAAAAGAAGAAGAAGAAGAAGAAAATTCTCGATGAAACGTTCGTTGTTTGAGGTAAATATGCGGCGAGATAAAGAAGAAGGAAGGCAAGTATACCAACCGTATGGATAAGAGACGTTGTAGGTTGCTGCACATTGAGTGCATGGTGTAAAAGGTGGTGGATGAGAGGAGTGGTGATGCGCGAGAAAGAAGGTAGAGCAACTCCGAGGAAAGATCACGTACACGGCAGGGTGTAGGGGAAGGTGAAAAGCCACTTCGATGATGTATCGCGTGGGAGAGCAAAGAAATCGGGGTAATAGGACTACCGAAGTACGTGAGGAAACTCGCATGTCGGTAAAGGGAAGAGAGAGCGAGGGTGAAGGAGTGGGGGGTTGAGGGCGAGAAGGCTGGAACTCGAAAGGGTGGAGGATATGGAGCGGTGCACACGAAAGAAAGAGAGAGAAAGGGTGAGAGTGAGAGAAGAAAAGGGAGAGGAAGTGATAGAGGAAAACCATCGGACAACGAAAGTCCTCTGTATATTCGTTCGTTTATGTGCTTTCATCTGTAAGCGTGTATGTGTGTGTATATACGCAAGGTCACAGTCACGGAGTAGAAAGAGAACGGCGTTACGCCTTGAGACAGTACCGAGAGATCTTGATGAAGCAACGTGAAGGTTTTGCTAAGGGCGTCCTTAATCCGCCATACCCGCCACTTCGAAGATGGACCAAGAAGAGACAAAAAGAAATAAAACCCTTCGTCTCGAATGCTTTCGACTTTTGAGATAGACTCGCACGGAGAATCTTCAAATATTTGGACGATCTTTAATATCCTACAGCAAGAAACTTTATATAAAATATATATATATATATATCTCCTTGTTATTTTTTTATCCCTTCAAATCTAGCCGATCCATCATCGTTGTATTCTTCAAAAAGGTATAGATACTCGATCTTCTTGATGAATACAGTAGCACGAGCTACAAGTTGCTTGTTTCTTCTTCGTTATTTCGTTCTTTTCGGTAGACAAGAATTTCAAAGGTGTTATATACATAACGAGAAAGTTTTCTTAAGAGCTATCTTTAATCTTCGGCCCATTCGACGATGAAAGAAAAGAAAGAACCCTTCTACACGGAATATTTAGACCTTTTGAAGTAACGTTGAACGGAGACGCGCAATATTCTCATATTCGAAGTGCGAAACAACCGAGAACAATCTTGATGAACGTTGATGATGAACGTTGATCGTAAAATAGATCGTAAACTAGCACGAAAAGCAATGTAATTTTCTTGTTAATGACGGTTTTATCAAAACCAACGAGTAAAGGGATGTTTTCGCTTAATGATACGGTGATAATAATAAAGATTTCATTAAATATCGAACGGAATCTCGTCTCTCGTTAGAAGAAACGAGAACTATTTCCCGTACCATACAGGGTGAAGTATTTTTTAATATCTCCTGGCATAGTAACAGTCTTTTTTTTTTATGTTATAGCCATTAAGATTACGTTTAATGTCTTTTAACGAGTTACAATTGATTTTTTTTTTCGGTTATTTTCTCTCTCTCTCTTTCTCTCTATCTCTCTTTTTTTCTTAATAGATGACGAATGTAAGGAACATTGGAGGAAAAAGAGAGAGAGAGAGAGAGAGAGAGAGAGAGAGAGAGAGGGAGAGAGGGAGAGAGAGGCAAAGAAAGGGAGACTCAGAAAAGCTCAATACATGGATTCTATTATCAAAGAAACACGCGAGCTTTTTTAACTAATGTAAAATAAGCCGACAATTTCTAAGTGACTTTAAAAATCAATTATTCTTTTACGAGACTCTTTAGACTAATTTAGTTTTTCACATTGGTAGTTTTATCAACTTTTAACTCACCTTGTATAGATATATTAAAGTATATTATATAATTTATAATTACGATTATTCGTGATTTTATATAAGAGTTAAAATAATTGTTTGTTAGAAAAATTATATTGAATATTAAACAATTGTATATATATATATATATATATATATATATATATATATATATACAATTGTAAAAAAAGAGGAAAAAAAGAGAAAAGAGAAAACTAAGTCATTTTAAACATCTCGTCTCTTGTAATCTTAGTTTCCCTATAGTCCTTAAAGGACAAGACGATAATATAATCTATCTTCCCGTAGGAAACGAACGCTTTTCCCACAGGAGACGTTATACGTCTTGCCGCGGATGTCGAGTCGGTTTATTTCGAACTTTGATTACGCCGTGAACTTAGTTTTGATTAGCATTATAGTTTCAGTTACGCGATATTGTGCATGTCGGATCCATCTTGCACGAAACTCGACGAATAATTGGAAACTTCCGAGTTTAGGAGACTTTTACTTCCGTAGAAAGGAATACCGTTTCTCTTCGTATTGTAAATGCAAAATTAAAGGATCGTCCTTTTCTATCTCGTATTTCGTGGTAATGCTTATGCATGCACGCGACAAATACGAATGTATTATTTTAATATTATGATTTTTTAGTTCGAAATAGTTTTAAATAAATTTATACTATATTTTAAAATACTCATTTATTTCTCTTTATAATAATACTTATCAATTTTCGACTATCTTCGTGAACGCATAATTTTCAAATGTGATGGCCGTGGATTCGTTAGGTCGAAACAATAGTCGTTACGAACGAAATCTCGTACGCGCATATACGAACGCGTGCAAGTCATGCGCGCTCGTTCACGTTACAAATGAACTTACTCCGTCGTAGTTG
>NC_060971.1:3698325-3780825 GCF_910589235.1 Vespa crabro | reverse complement strand
ACCGTATATCAAGTTAGGGTGGCGGAGATGCCCTCGGGTATATCTCTCTAATGTAGGCTTCTGTTTCCTGATAATGTATGTGAGAATTGTAGAATGGGTATGTTGAAATGAATGTTTTGCTTCTTTTTTTTTTTGTTTTTTAAATATAGAAATAGATAGATGGATAGCACATTTCTGTGCGAATGTGTGTTTAATTTTAAGTAGGTAAGGCCGGATAAGACGTAAGGATGTAATTTTCACTCAGAAGTGGAAAGTTCTCTCTTCGGATATTTGCAAAGTTTCAACCAATTTTACAATTTTTCTAATTTTTGTCTTTCATCTTTTACTAGCACACTGCATTGCGATATGTATATATCAATGTCGAACTACTTGAAAGTCTTTGCATTTATTAAGAAATTTATTTCTATATATATATATATATTTTTTTTTTTGTTATTTTATATTTCATTTAAAAATACTCGATATATTCTTTTCTACAAGCGATTGTTCTAATTATTTAATAAAATTATACTCCATCAATTAGTAGTCCAAAATCTACTCGTTGTGAATTGTTCCTATATCTATGAATTGTTCTATATCTATGATTTGCTATAATAAAGGACATTGTATTTTACATGTTTCTTTTTTTTTTTTTTTATTTTTTTATTTTATGAGGTCATACGAATAACACCCAACTTTTTTGTTAATCATACGAAAAATCAAAACAATTTTTTAAAAATGCATACCTACGTATAATTATGTTAATTAATTAATAAATGCAATGCCATTGTGTTGAGACAAAAAGATTTTATCCCGAGCTAATATAAATAAGTATACACAACAGACAAGCACAATGAAAAAATTCACAAAGAAATATACCACTCGTGAATAAATCCACAAGAGAATTTACTCATGGTCGTGGTGCTCGTCAATCATCAACATTCTACTTAATAAATTACAACAGGTAATTCGTGCCGATTCGGACCTTTCATCCTCAGCATGATGAGTACCAGAGGGACTTTTAATTTTCTCACTCACTGCTTTAGAAGTTCTCTGATGGCTTCAAAACATTCGTCCGCGTTGTACGTTGAAATTGAGGTGAGTTCATCTATAGTGCGTTGCATATGATGTAGGTCGACATTGAGGTTGGTTGAAAATGAAGTGGGTTGATATTAAAATAAGTCAAAATAGTAGATTAATATATTATACGATCGTAATGATGATTAACTCAACAAAAATTTGCAAGCAAAGTTTAATTATATTAATTTTGTATAAATAAAAGTATTATAAAATTATTGATTGTTTTATTTAGAAAATTACATTTCGTAAAGTTCATACAGAAGAATTTTATTCATCTTCCGTGATGTATTTATTCTGATACACTTTAATTATTTATTAGTTGAAATGAACGACGCTGAATTTATTTTCACGAAATATATTTTAGTTTATAAACATAAATATAATATGTATGAGTGCAAAAAAGATAAAAACAACTTTCTGTATTAGTCAATTAAATTGACTAAATTGTTACATTGCACACAGTGAACTAATGTGTATGTTTAAATTTATATTACATGTACAAATTTAATTTATCGAGCAAACATTTATTCTATTTTTCTTTCATTACAATATAAAAATCATATTATCCATCTGAAAAAGAAAAAAAAAACAAAAAAAAAAGAAAAATTATTACTATTAACTTTGTTAGAAAAAAGGAAAATCCATGTAAGTGACAATCAAAAAATTGCAAAATTTATTTATTTGAATATTTAATAGATCCTTTCACGACTCAATAATGTCGTATTAATTCTAAGATAATTTTATATGATTTTACACAATTTATTTTTAAAAGAATAGTTGAAACAAATTAAAATTATGCGATAAGAAATATTACAAATTTTATTAAAATACATCTCCTGTAATAACTACTGAATGCAATAGATTGAAATAGCATTGTGAAATTAATTAAATTAATTAAATTATGATTAACAAAATATGAATATTTTTGAAGGGTATTAAAATGTTTAAGCCATTAAAGACGTATTAAAGTAATAATTACAAAATTATATAAATTTATTTCGTAGAAAACTACAAGAGTTTTTATAATTAATTTATTTGATAATAAACTTTCTTATAATAATTAATTCATTGAAAATTAAATCGAATTTATTCAAAGAAAATATTCAATTGGATATAATATATCAATAATATCTCTTTTATAGTAAAGTCGATTGTAAATCTTACGTACAGAAATATTGGATTACGACTAAGTAAGGATATCTATCTAAGAATCTCTTATAGACTCTTAAAGATGAGTGTGTATGCTGGATTTTTTTTTTCTTTTTCTTTCTTTCTTTTTTTTTTTTTTTTTTTTTTTATTTATATTTTCCGAAAAAACGACGGTCCTCGCCGCGCATGCGCAAAGCGCTCTATGGCCCTATGATCGTACTTAAGAAGATATAATTTCTCAATTTATTATTTAAAAATATGCAAATTTTATAAATGCAATTTACGTGTACATACAAACCTTAAATAATATTTTTATTAATTTAAATCGCAAAATAAAACGATTTAAATGCAATATATAGAAAAATAATTTTGAAATACAGAAAATAAGAATGATAGATATAAATGAATAAATTTTAATTATTATTTATTGCTTATGAAAATTTCTCATAGTAAATTTATTTGATAAAGAAGAATAATAAAATGTTTTATTAAGTAATACAGTAATGTAAATACTATGCAAATAATTACATTGAGTTGACGAGTAATTATTCGTGCTAATGCGCGTATTATAGGAACGCGCGTGCACGATCATATTCAAATGAATATTTACGTTATTACGTAATATTACAATCAATTTTTCTATAATGCGAATTAAAAAATGAAAATTTCAGAAATATAAATATTATCATTTTATCTAATTTTATCAAATTAATACACAAATTAATACTCACATTTATATAAAATAAGAAGAAAAAAAAAAAAAAAAAGAAAAAAAAAAAGAAAAAAAAGTATATAGCCATAACCTGTTGCATTTATATTTATAAAACAATTGTAAAAATTGTGTAAATTGTAATATAAATGCAATATGAGATCTATGTTAATGAACGTAATAAGAAAAAGGAAGAAAAAGTTTTCGTAGAGATATGTAATCGCCTTTCTAAGATTTTTCTACTTTCAATCGAATAAACCTGCTCGACAAGATTCTCTTGCTTTTAAAAGTTCCTTACGATCGTAACGAATCGTGTTAGATGGTTTGGTAGAACGAACACCAATTCGCATTGAACATTCGGCCTGCCGTTGCAAACTATCCCTTACAGCTTACCGTCCACTCCGCTATTTTCCTGCCCTCGTGTACGATCTTCCTCCTCGCTTCGATCTCACGCCGTCTCGTTCACTTGCTCCCTTAAGAGTAGGAGACCGTATAAGGGTGTTCGCCACGGGCGGCGAATTTAGTGGAGTAATGAAACTATCAGGTGGGCTGAGTTATATCGGAGCTTTGCCGCAAGCCCGCTCTCCAATAGCCTGTGGCCACTATTTGTCTGCTTGCCGACTGCACCGATTAAGATACTTACGCGATTAAATCCTACCTGGGCAGTTGTGTGTCTGTGTGCGTTAGCGAGTGCACACGGGACAAGAGATGTTCGCGTTGCGGAAACACGCGTGCCGTTCTGTTTATATCTCCATATAATTAACAACATTGTAAATACAAAGTATTAACGTTGCTTCGATAATCATTGGAGAAAGATAAGATAAACGATTTAAATTAGATTAATTAAAAGTCCGGCTAAAGGTATTTTCTCTCTGAACAAACAAACAAAAAAAGAAAAAAAATAACCGAAAGAAAAAACAAAACGAACGAACGAACAAACAAATAAGGAAAAAAAAAAAAAACAAAACAAAAAAAAAGAAAAAAAAAAGAAAATACGATGAAAAAGTGAACCGTTAAATTGATAAAGATGTTTTTCTCCATGAGAAGGAAAACTAAAATGTTATTTATCTATCGTAAGGAGACATATGGCGAAGAAAAGGGACGAATTTCAAACGGAGGAATCGATCGGAGGAAGCGAAGCGTATTCTTTCTCTCTCGCATCTCTGAGATCCTCAAGGTCCAAGACGACGATATCTATCGTCTTCTAAAAAGAAAAGAAAAAAGAATAGTGAGGAAGGAACGTTTCGTAAAAAGGCTTCGATTTTCTTCTTTCTTCCCTTTCGTCTAACCTCGGCTGTTCCAAGCAAAGACACTTTGAATAAGGTCGCAGAATTTACGGCCTACTTCTCTCAACGCTGGATCGTCTCTACGGCGATCGACATCGGTTCGATCGCTTTCTCACGTGAAAATCAGCTACCGTCCTTCCTATTCGTGAACGTTAATAATATCCTACCGTTCTCTCTATATCCAAAAGCGTATCGGCCCTGGAGCTCTCGATCGTCCTCCTCCGTAACTCCTTACCTTCACGATAAATAGGACTATCCGTGAACCTTTCGCCTTTCGCGTGCTATCGCACGTCCGAAGAAGGCCACCATCCGCTACATGAACGCTTCGATACGATGGAAAATATCTACTTCGACGTGCCGTAAATCTTTGATACTAGAAACGACTCTCTTATCAAAGTCGTCGGAATATCAAGGACGATGCGGTACGCTAAAGAGTTCGACATTATTATATTATCTATCAATTACTATGCGATATATATTTTTCAATCAATGATTTTAATAATTAATACAAATTATATATTTTTTCTAATGATTTAAAATAATTAATATTATATTGTTATTAAAATTTATATGTAATTTATAACATATATTGTTATACGATAATAATAATTATTATTATTTTTGCGTATCGTGTAATCTCAAGATTTATATCGACAACAATTAACGATCGAAAGAAAATAATTGAGAATTTCACGATGAATGATACTTAATTTTATACATTTCAAATGTTTCTATGATATCTTTGATGTAATTTATAAAATCAAAAGTACATATAATTCATTATAAAAATAGAATTTAATGTAAAAAATATGACAATGAATTCTTTTGTATCCTACAGAAGTTAATCGTAACATTAAAAAGATAAGTTAATCGTAATATTAAACACATTATAATATTCATATTGAATTTTGATTTGTTTTTCATATTCTTTAGCACATTTAAAAATTGGTAGATAAGTATTCGAATAATGGAAGATACTTTCAATATTTTATACAAAGTAAGTTGGGTAAATCGAAGTAGTAGACCTTTATACGATCTGCGAGTATCGAATGTATGATGTTCTGTACACGAGAGACCTTGTGTCGAAGCAAGGAACCATAGAATAGGGAACCACGATCGCAAAGAGATTGCCTCGAGCAAGGGCCACGTTGACTCGCAGCTCGCATAAACCGCTGATAAGCGACTTCGTGCTAACTCCTCTTCCTATATCGCTTCTATACCAACGTAAAGAAGTATCTGTTGGCGCTAGCCGCGTCTCCAGTGTACCAAAATGCTATACTAAGTACTGTAACAAGAGAACTTGTGTGTCGAGCGAACGCTTATCGTACTAAGTTCACGTTACTTGAGACGAACTCATGCGTATTATCGAACTCGATATGATTTCCTTCCTTTCTCATAGCTTATATTTTTATTCCTTTTTCTTAGAATTGATTTATAAATCTGTCACTTATCGAAATATTTCTCTTATAGATTTGACTACGATTTTACTTATCGTTATTATCGTTGATTTCGATTATTCAAGATTGAATTGTCGACAATATAATAAATTCTTTCGATTATTTACTATTAACTACAAGCACGACGATTTTGCATTGAAAATTATCGTTGATTGTTTCGCGAAAGTACAGGAAACGGGAGGTAAACGAGCAATGTTATTACAGAAATGTTTCACGATCGAAACATTGCTTCGGGAAAATAGAACGTCGATCATTGACCGCGCGCATGACTTTCTCGTAATTCGAGTCGAACGAATTCTTTAATGAGTAGTCCGTTACAGCTGTTTTAACGAACGAACTCTATAATTTGATCTTCCAAGTAAGAACGATCGAAACTCCAAAAGAGAAAAGTTTTCTTCCTTTTCTCTCTCTCTCTCTCTCTCTCTCTCTGATTCTATTTCTCTTTCTATTTCTATCTCTTTCTCTCTCTTGTTCTCGGCCGTCGAACTTTTGATGAATATCATTAAAATTTCTAACGAGACTGTTTTAACGAGCGTTCACGACGAAGCTCCGCCTCGTTCGCGAGAAAAGTCTATGAAAGATCGCGGAACGTAGGTGCCTCTGATGTCGTGACAATTTAAAGAGTTCCAAGGAAATCGATTGTCACCGGCAAATGCTCCTCGCGGAAAACGTTTCCTTTGACTTTTCTCCTGACGGACGACGTTCCAAAGTTTTTCATTTCAACTTACAAATCGTTACATTCCTTCTCTACAATCCTTCCTACCGATTTAGTTCGCACTTTGCGAAATACCATTCGAATGTATTTAAACGGTGAATGTCTACATTGGAATCTTTTATCTTTCTTAGCGTTGTTAGGAATTTTACCATTAAATCTATGCGATTTTAAAATTGCAAAGACAAATATATTAATCTTTAAAACAATTCAATAATCTCTATATAGAAAATATATTCAGTTATTAAGTTGTCTTGATATTTAATATAAATAAAAAATTATAATAATTCTTTGATATTTAATTATATAATTAGCGCTGATAATAATATATGGTATTTTTACGAATTAATCTAGAAAAAAAAAACAAAGAAAAAGAAAAAAACAAAAAAACAAATTATTTATTAATGAATTCGATGGAAGAAAAGTAATCAATGAAGATTATAATGATGATAATTATCCCTTATCGTTTGTTTCCAAAATATAAAAAAGAAAATTTTAATAGAAATAAAAGTAGCGAAAAGGAAAGTGAATAAGTATACGGAATCGAGAATTTTAGTGTCGTGCACAATCAGAGCTTTTAGACGTCACTTACTTCTTTCACGGGCCAATGATTCCTTTCATATCGGATGACCCTTACGGTGGCAAGCAGAAAGATAGGTTAGGTCGAGCGAATCGACGAGCGAAACGTCTCGAACGAGCGTGTCCGCAATTTATATGCAGAATATACCCTCTGTCGGGACTCGTGTTATTTTCCAGCGGAGCGCGTTCGAATAGAAAGGATTTATTCGAGCATAAACGCGAGATTCCTCGTATGAGTCACGTTAATCGCGAGCACTCGTATTAATCATGAGGTCTCTAAAGAGGCATAGATATTGACTTTTATCTCTCTCTTTCTCTCTCTCTCTCTCTCTCTCTCTCTCTCTCTCTTTCTCTCTCTCTGTCTCCGTTTCCCTGTCTTTATGCATCTCTTTATCTCTATACAGGTTTATTAATGTTTATTGTTTTAGCATTTGCTTGAAAGAGTACCGTGTGACGCGTGTAGGAGTAATGCAGGATTGGTTAACCCCTAATGACTCCAACTTAGCTGCCGGCGTTAGGAGCTGTCCAGAAGTTTGTACGTGCTTGGCATAAGCGATTAACGAGATCGTTTATTACTGCGGGAACGGAATTTAAGCGCGTTGTTATTAATTGTCTTAATGGCTAAACGTTGGTAATAATCTACGAGTGGAACGATTAAAAGGAATCGCTGTGACGTTCGGGACAAGAAGAAATAAGTGAGTAAAAAGAGGAAGAATAGAAATAGGAATAAGAAGAAAAGAAGGAAGACATAGAGGAGTATGGTTGATGAGAAAAATCGATCGGTGCCAGAAAGAAGAGACCTTTTATTCGTTTTGAAGGTACCATGACAAACGAACAAATAGCTTAAGAAAAGACACTCCTCTCTCTGGAAAGATGATAAAAACTTTGAAAAGCGCGACAATTCCATTTAGCGGATTCCTAAAAAGAAAAAAGAAAAAAAGTGAAAAAATGGAGAATACTCGGAGGTTGAATTTGGGAGAAAAGTTTTCCATTCGAATCGCTAACCGTTAACACGAAAACCGAAGGAAGGGATGAAAAAGACGAAGGGCGAGAGAGGAATAGGGTCGACTGGTCTCGCCGTTCGTTCGCTCGAAAGCCCAAGAATGTACTCTCATAAACTCAGCAATGACACGAGAAACTCCGCGACGATATCGCGAGTTTCGAGTGTTTTGATCACGACAATGCCAACGGAAGTTTCTTCGCTAGTGCTTTTCCGAAATGCCGAGGCGAAATGCACAGACTTTTCTCCCAGTAAATTCCTCCAAGCCGACCGTTTCATCACGGTCCACTAACAGTGGTCCATAGAGTATCCCTACTCTGCTATTTTAATAAACTTTACAAATGACAAACGACGAGAATCTCCAACTTTCTCGCAACGCACGACCGCTGTTCTCTTCCTCCATCTACTACTCTTACGATGGGAACGCGCAAACGTTGTTTTCTCCTTTCGTATATCGAAAACCATGCCTTTGAAAAAGGATAGGGAGAAATAGAAAGAGGGAGAGAGGAAGAGAGATAGAGAGAGAGAAAGAAAGAAAGAAGGAAAAGGAATACAGAGTCTGGTCCAGTTTCGCTCGTAATAAAAGAAGCTTTATCGGGAAAATACGAGTGGACATTTTTACGATCATTCCTTCCTAGTCCGTTATCATCGACATAAATTAGAAAATTCGTTTCTCAAAATTCTTTTCAAATAGAAAATAAAAAAAATGAGATAGTCTTTGAGAGAAAAAAATTAAAAAAGTAGAAAAAAAGAAACGCACACATACACACACATAAATATACTTACATATATATATATATATATACACACACACACTTACACACACGCGTATATATACATACTTGTATACAAGTTTAACTCGACGAACACACATCAACGCAGAGTCGAGTCATCCAATATTCATCGCCTTGACATCTTGTCCGGGAATGGTTGTACGCGTTGCCCTGAGGACAATCGACTCGTTCCGTCTCTGACGCAAGCGACAGAACCTCTCGGGGAATCATTTCCGAGCTCCGTTTCTCGCTTTCAGTGTGCGAACACTCGCGAAACACGACGCCGAGAAGAAGATATCTTCCTGCGGCGGCACGTAAAACGGAATAAACTATGCTCCTACGCTCTTTTCTATCTTTCCCTCGCGGTATTCCCCAAGAAACTTATTATCGCACCGTGCGTCTCGTCGTCAGACCCGGCACGCGGACACGATTCCAAACGATTTTCTTTTATGATAGAGGAGAGCTTGACGAGCGCGTACGACGTACTCCTTACGCCGTTTTTACGTTTCCATTTCAAAAAAAAAAAAAAAAAGAACTCTGAGATCATACATTAGATTGGTACAAATCAATCCTCAAAATATTGAATATGATAATTAATTGTATATATTATTTTATTATTTTTTATTTAAAAGAATTCTTAAGGATCTTCTCGTCATTCCTAATTTTATGATCAAAGAATTACGTTTGTACTTGCTATAATAAAAAGTGTAAATTATACTTTTCGATATTTTTTTCCCATGAGGAAAAACAAATAATTTTCTACAATGACGACACTTGAAATTTACGACAAAATAGAAGTACATGACATGTTGTCCACATGCATAATTTTCATGCGAATGCTTCAACTGTGCTTGTTTCGTTTATGTGAAGTAGTAATTGCTTGCTTGCATGTTTGCGTAGGTAAACTGGTATTCAAATTTTCTAAACCATTCTAAACGCATAGAAAAATGTTTCTCTATGTTGACACGGAAAAGCTATGATAACTTACTCGGAAATTTAAATGAATAAATTTATTTGGAAATTTTAAAATTTAGGGAAATCAAATGATTTTACGGAGAACATTATATAATTTATACTTTCGATAATTTTATAATTATTTAAATCAATATATAGCGTAAATTGGACAATAAATTAATATCTAAACAATAGTATATTCGATTAAATATTACAAAGAACTCGTAACTCGTGAAATACTTAAAATAATTTTAATCAAAATTTCTAATATTAAAAAATTTTAATCTCATAGTAGTTGACCTTTTCTTTTCTATAAAATCAAATTATATTAGATTTATTAAATTTAATATCACGAAACGAATAGGAAATGGTAATTGCAGAAAATTGTCCGGAACTGCACTAAGTGAAGATACATATGAGGATGAAATAAGTATATTTAAATATATACCATGTTCTTCGCTTATTCCATTTATAGGAAGATTAAAGATTAAGAACTTTTCATATTCGATATAATTAATTCAATATGAATTTAGAAATTAAATTTACTAGGATATAGATTTATACGTGATAAACGTAGATAAAGAAAATTATACACGATTTATAGATTCAAATAGATCTTGTAATATTATTAGAAATGAAATCGAATATGCGAAATATACACAGGTTTAAATTCATAAATAAATAATTAATAAATATAATTATTTTATTAACATTTAAGCAATAGAATATTCTAGTAACATTACAAAGATAGAAAGACATGATCAATATCAAAATCTTTTCCATCTAATTTTAATTAAATGTTAAAGTACTTATATTTTATATTGCTATTAATATTTCAATAGATAAAATATTTAAATATAGTAGAATTCTAAAATAATTTCTTAAAGAAATTCACAGAAAACTTTTCTATCCCATTTATATTTATTGTTATTACTATTCATTTTTATTTAATCTTATTAATTATTATTTATAATACTCGATTGAGAGCCTTGGGAAGGTCTTTTATTTAGCTGAATTTTATTCAATTTTTATTCTGATTTTGTTTGGTGAAACGACGTACGAAATGTTCACATTTCGTTCTGAGTTTCATCCTTCTCGCACACATACGAGTTTCGAAGTTCTCTTATTATCTTTCTCTTCTTCTCTTTCCTACTAAATTTCTTCTCTCACTATTCCTTCTTATCTTTTCTTTCTCTTTTCTTTTCTTTTTTTTTTCAGGTTAAATCATCCAAGAAAGGATCATCCAACATTCTGACTTTCTTTTCTACCCTTTCTCTTCTCCTCTACCAATTTCCTTCCTTTTTCTACACTTCTTTTGTCACTTTCTAACTAAACCTTCTTCTCTTTTCTATTAAATTTCTTCTCTCGCTATTCTTTTCAATTTCCTCTTTCGCCTCTTTTTTTTTTTTCAGAGTACATGCCGGAAGGAAGATCCATCGAAAGAAGGATCACCGAGGAAAGGATCATCGAATGGGACCCTTGGGACAGGCCCTTGGGTATGGGCCTTAGGGAGGGGCCTTGGGCGGGTCCCATTCTTTCAATAGAGAAAAATCGAACTCGATTTTGGTACTTTGATCGGATGGAACGATATTCAATATGTTCAACTCTCGTTTTACATTTCTTCATTGTCACGTGAAAGCACGTTCCGGTTATTTTTTATCTCATCATTCTTCTCTTCTTCTTCTTCATTTTCTCTTCTTTCTTTCCAGGTATCATCGAGGATTCATCAAGGGATCATTGAGGAGTTATCGAAAGATAAATTCATCTGCGATCGGATGAGTTTGATATATCGTCGAATGATTCGATTTATCATTTATTTTTATTGAAAAATACGGGAAGAATAGGAAGAACAATCGTACGCGTGTCGCCAAAGTATAAGAGTGAGTTTTAGCGTGCACGATTAAAAGTCCTATCGGGAACTTCGTTTTATTTACTCGAAAAGTCGATTAGATTATCTCGTGAATGCGGAATTTAAAGTAGAATTATCGTTAATCCGTGGATCTACCAAAGTTAACTCGCAGCAACCTCCACGTGGTGAGACCACGGTCGATAATACTTGCGACATATCGAAATCTGTATCTAGAATTATATAGTGCAACTATTATCGAACAAATTACTGAATATTTTAATGCGTTTTCAAAATATTCTCTTTCTTATTTTAATGAAATATTATAATACATACATTTTGTATTGATAATCATATTTCAATAGATAAAAAGATTAGATATGATAGAATTTTTAAGTAATTTCTTAGAAAAAACCCATTGAGAAATTCTAATTTCATTATTATTCTCATTTATAATGATAATGTATACATAATTATTAATAATTGTTTAAATAGATATAAGGCTTTAATAAGAAGGTAAAAAAAAAAAACAACAAATTTCTTTACTGTATTATCTAATAATAATAGTAATAGTCTAAAAGGGTGGAGTTACCGTTAACCCGTGAATTTCCATGTGGAGCGATCTCCACGTGGTCCCTAGATACACGATATTACTTTCGCTGTAATGTATATCATATTTTACATGCTATATGTTCTATCGCAAGTAATATCGAGCTTATGACTGCTTAAATAAGCATTAGGTATTTATATTTATATTTAACTAGAAAGAATAGATAATAATAAATTTCGTACAATTAATATATACTTTGGAATGAATTTATTTTTTAATAAGAAAAGTATAATATGGCATATAGCATTTTCTTATTTTTATCAGATGCACTATTATTTTTATCCCATACAAAAATTTCTATTACAGACTAACTCGATTGTAATGTTACGCTTGAGAGGTTTATATATGAATGTAATAGAAATGTACTGGGAACAGGGGGACAGTGTTTCTTATTGCGTTTATAATTTATATTTTAATTCATATCGCTAAAATCATTATGAACGAACGATGTTGAATGGAGTTTTAACACACAAACAGCCAACAAATCTTTCCGAATTAAGACTCGATTTATAAATACGATGAATCGTTTTTGAATTTTAGAAAATATGATTGAATAAAAAATTAATTAATTGAAATGATACAATATGTTTTGTCAATTAAAAGCCATCGAAATTTCAAAAAATGCTCTTAATACAAATTGAAAACAAACCTAAAGATATCTCGTGTTTTATATTATTTATTAGCTATTAATAATTTTTCCTTTACGATGATACTTGATATTTTTAATTATTTATTTAAGTCATTTAAATCTACATGCATAAATCTATATATAGATTTCAATGACTAATAGAATTGATTACATATAGATTTAAATGATTAATTAAATCTATATGGAGATCTTTATATGTAAATTTAAATGACTTAAATAAACAGTTAAAATCTGTATGTATAATTTAAATGTTTCAAATTAACAGCTTTAACAGTTATAAACAGGCACGTTTCGACGTAATATAAATACAATTATCTAATTAGAGAAAATAAATACAGAAAATAAAAACAGAAAATAAATATATAAAAATGATATTAAATATATCAAGAAAATACTTTGTCTGGATTATGTTAAAACATCGAATTATCCTTTACAAAATGTATATATAGCTTTTCAAAATATTACGAATAATAGTACATGTATATCAAATATTTACGAATAAATTTAATGTAACTGGAAAATTCGAAAAGTCTACAATAATTCCAATAAAAGAATATAAAATCATGTAGTATGAATATTCAAATAATATTTCTCAATGCATTTTAAATCAATTGAGAAAAAAAGTTCACATATTCATATATTATAATCTTCAATGATAATTCATATTTTATCATTTTAATTTCATTGGAATAACCATCTTCCCATTACTATGACGTAAATATTTAATAAAATCGATGAAACATTGAAAATGTTTAATTATTAAATATTTTCGATTATTAAATATTTTACTTTAGGAATAACGAATATTCGTTATCATAAATCAAGAAATATATTAATAAATCAAATAGATCGAAAGCAACGAATGTACATAAGTCACGAGGAAAAGCCTGTTTCTCGAGGTGATTCCCTCGACATGGAAAAGCTATACTAGCTTCGCGTTTCTCTCGGGGCGATATCGCCGAGAGTACTTCTTCGCTGTAGCCGCGTGCTCGCGAATAAACAAAACGCTGGTAATCCCAGGAAATCGTTCGCGCGTGAATTCTCTCGCTTCGCCGGTGAACCCGTTTGTTCGTCTCGCTATTGGAGCCGCAAACGAGATCCCAAGGGTCCAGATGCCGTGGGCCGTTCCAACCCTCTTCGAATCTTTTCGAAAATGAGAAATTCGTGCGAATTCTTCGAGCGAGGAGTTTCGAAAGGAAGAGAGAGAGAGAGAGAGAGAGAGAGAGAGAGAGAGAAGGAAAATAAGGGGCAGAAGGAAAAAGAACGAAAAAGGAGCGAAAGAAAAAACAACGACGAGTAAAAGAGTAACGAAAAAAACAAAGAAAAAAAAAAAGGATAATAACAAAAAAAAAAAGAAGAAGAAGAAAGGAAAAGAATGAAAGAAACAAGAAAAGAAAAGAAATGAAAAAAAAAAAAAAAAACAAAAAGAGAGAAAGAAAGGATTTACATCGAATTGATTTCTACATGAGAAGCAGCAGAATGGCGCAACCGAACCGCGTTTGGTACAGGTGAGAAAATTCGTGCCGCACGAGTAATTAGTCGCGGTAGGAGGCGAGAGTTGCCAGCGAAACGGCGTTAATTGCGAGGCATTCAAGAGATCCCTTAATGAAATTTCCTATGATTAACTCTCGGTGCATTTTACACGGTTTCGCGAATCGTCCGTGTTGAAGAGAATGGTAGTGGTGGGAGAGGGACGGAGGGGGAGAGGGAGAAATGGTGACGAAACGACTCACTAGAAGGGGAAGAAGATTACGAGGGTATGCATTTGTGTAAGCGCGTGAGGGCGAGAAAAGAGATGGGAGGGTCGTGAATTCGTAGGATGCTGCGGCCTCGTAGAAATTGTGTTACGGAACGCGCATAGAGCCGGAAACTTTGAAACTCTCTAAAGAGTAAAAGAGAGAGAGAGAGAGAGAGAGAGAGATAAAGAGATAGATAGATAGATAGATAGATAGATAGATAGAGAGAGAGAGAAAGAGAGATATAGAGTAGGGGAGAGAAACGAGAGGTTCGTTCGAACAAACCTACGTTTCGACCTGCTTTTGAGACATAGAACACAACCTACGAGTATCTACACATTACCCCGCGACCCTTTAACAATCCTCCTCCTCGAGCCACACGTGTACCGGTAGAAATTATTTTGCGACTGTTCTTTCTTCGCAAAAGCGTATTACTATTACGAGCACGCGAACGTAATTATAAAATTCAACGTGTCGCGCGTCTGTACTCCTTCCTCCTCTTTTAAATTTTCTTTTTTTCTATTTTTCTTTTTTTTTCTTTTTTTTTTTTTTTCTTGCCTTTTGCCCCCGACCGCCCTTGCAACTCCCCCCCCCCCTCCCCTCTACGCCGGCGGCGAAAATCTTCGCACGAAATTTCACATTTAGCCGATTCAGCACTCGGAGAAAGATTTAGCTCTGGAAAAAAGAAAAAAAAAAAAAAAAGAAGAAGAAAGAAAAAAAGAATTAAAATCTCTCATGGGTCGTAAGTTCCATTATAATGACGAGAGACGATCGTATGTTTTATTTCGTAATTGCCTCACATGGCACAAATTTCTATCGTTGAAGGGAAGGAGGGGAGAAATTTGTTAAACAAAAAACGAAAAACAAAAAAGAAATAAAGAAAATAAAATAAAAAGGAATAAAGTAACACAAAAGGAGAAAAAAAAATAAAGAGAATTTTAGATGCGATTTTCCTTTTGAGTTCCATTCCCATAAAGTTCGTTCTCTCTTCCGGTCTCTTTCCGGTTTAACAAGTAGGAAAGAAAACGAATTGTAAGTACGTTCGAGAGAGGACGTCTCACTCTTACAAGAAGACTGTTATCGGTACTTCAGAATTCATTACGCTTTTGAACCTCTCCGTTTCTTCCTTCTCACCGCACTCCAACCTTTTCCAACCTCTCATATCGAGTTCCTCGCGAACTCTCCTTACTTCTCGCGTAATTGGTAAAACCACGTGCGAGTAAAACTTGATCCATAAATTTGCCGGAAATGGAAATGACGTCACGTCCGATCTCTCTCGCCTTATTTCCATCTTTCTCTCGATTTCTCCCTCACTTCTCCAAGTATTATCTAACCCCCGTTTCCTCTCTAACTATGGTCAATCCGATCCTACTCTCGTTTCCTTTCGCAACAGTTCTTATGTTAATTTAATGGAGAAAAGAGAAGGAACGAATGAAATCGATTGGCCGATCACGTAGAATACCATGGACCAATCTGTTCTCTTCGTTCGTCACGCTTGACGTTTTCATGTCTTATCCCTTGAACAAGTTCCTTATCTCTTTCTCATATTTTATTAGGAATCATTATCCATTATTATCCTATTTCCGACGTTTATATTCATATGATTTTCTCGAACATTTTCAATTGTATTTTATATTTCTTAATTTATTTTGATCGGTAAGGAATGAAAAAAAAAAAAAAAAACAAAAAAAAAAAATAAATAATAAAAATTCAATACCTGTATACTTTTTTGATTGATTAGAGAAAAAAAGAAAAAGTAAAAGAAAAAAGATAGATTATTATGAACACGAGTTCCGATTGGAATTTTGAAAAAGCCACGCTGAACATAAAGGGATAGAGTAGGTAAAAATCCAATATTCGTAGTAGTGCTAGGGGGTAAAAATGCGTAGGTATGGCTTATCGGTAGCGTGCTTCGCTAGCGTGAGTCCAAGTTTCGAGGCATATGCTCGGACAACCGTTGCAAACATCCGAATAGTCCATTCCGGCTCTATCCAATATTGACACGCTGGGGTAAAACAACGGAAATATGTTGCGCTGGCCCGCGAGGTCGAGGAGGAGCGTAAATATCGACTAAATTAGCATTAATCTGTTGGCGTTCGAATTGCCGTTGCTCGACGGGCACATCGCCCGTTATAAAGCCCGTTTCGAAAATCGCGAATTGCCATCCCTCTCTCTTTCTCTCTCTATCTATCTATCTATCTATCTATCTATCTATCTATCTCTGTCTATCTCATTCTCTATCTATATCTATCTCTATCTTTCTCTTTTGCATGTATTTGTCGTTCCCTCGACGGAAGAGCATCCGATGAGCGCCGTTTTTGAAAGCCCGCCAGTCCGATCGCCAAAACAAGCCTATCGCCACTTCCACCAATTCTACGTTAAAACTCGCCAATCCACGAGATCGTTTACTCGTTGTGCCAGCCAATGCAAATAATCCATACCACGAGAGAATTTAAATTCACTGATATCCCTAACTCTTCGCTTCTACGTAAGTTTTACGTGATCTTTTTTGAAATTTTTCATTCTAGATTTCGATCGTATCTCTGAGATTTTAATCATGCAAAATCATTACAGTTCATTGAGAGAATTTTATATTTGTATTTTTATACAATTACGTGCCATGAGTTTTATTAAATTAATACATATCGTTTGTTATTAATAGCTTTTAAGTTTTCTATTAGCTTTTTTTCAAAGGTTTCTCATTCAAGATTTTCATCGTATCTGAGATCTTAATGATGAAAAATCTTCATAATTCGTTGATAAGTTTATATTTATATTTTTATACAATTACGCGATATACGTTTTATTAAATAATAAATTGTTTATATCATTTCCAATGATATATTGCAATAATTATATAAAAATCAAAATTAATAAATCTCTCTCGTTTTATATATTTTATCAATCATGTTTTCCGATACGGCTTTCAAATATTTAATATGTTAATTACAATATACTTCATCTTTTGTAAATGCATATTTCGATGATATAAATCTTCACGTAAAATAATTTAATTTAACCTCGGTATTAAAATAAACATTAACTTAAAATGTAACAAGAATGCCCAGATATAAATTGGAATATTTCAGTAAATATATTAAATATTAAATAGTGACGCAAAACATACAAGTTGCATCTGTATCGTGTGCATTTAAAGTTGATCCATTTAAATTTTCGTTTCGAAGATGCACTCGCCATCTATCGTAGATTCTTCTAAATAAATCGTAGATAATTCAGAGATCGTAGGTAAAAAAGAGAATTTTCTATTATCGACGTCAATGTGGCGCGTCATTTTGATAAATAAAAATAAATGCAAAAATTGCATTATGTGATATATTGTATATTATAAATTGTTTATATATATATATATATATAAATTTTTTTTTATCTTTTTTATTTTCTAAAGGTATACAAGAAATTATTTCGAAATTAGATAGAAAAAGCGACAAAAAATTAGCTCTTACAATTAGATGAAATTAGTTCTCGAGATAAGACACACTTACGGAATTAATATAGATGAAGATGATCGAAAGTGTAAATGCAGTGTAAGCTTTTGAAAGAGAAGCTTTGAGAGTGCTACGTTTCTTGAAACGACAATGTAACCTTCTTCCGAAATTAAGCCTCGTTCTGTTTTCTCAAGGGTTTAAGCAATCTGGGTCATTCGGAATCGCTGACCTGTGTCCGAACAATTGCATTCGGCTTAACTCGGAGTAACGCGATCGAATGGATATCGAAAGGATCGAATGAATGATGAAAAGGTTTGACTGGAGAAAAAAAGAAAAAGAGAAAAAAAAAAAAAAAGAAAAAAGAAAACAGAAAAAAAAGAGAAAAAATAAACCTCAGTGACATCGTACTATTTGTTAATCAAGCTACTCGCTATTCTACGTAACATTGAATTTCCAATATAGAGTAAAAACTCGCAAATGGAAGAAATTCATTTCATTTAATATCGTAAGAAAATCATTTTCATAACTGTTCAAAGATTTTTCTGTAAGATATTAATAAAAAATTTTCAAATATTTTTTGCTATAATCCGTTTAATGTGACTCGAAATTTTGAAAGATCATACGTGATTGAATAATATAATATGATAAGCGTAACGCTTTGTCATAGCAAATCTCACGAGATACTTCTAACGGGAGATGAGAACCAACTTGCAATTAGATCAGATCCAAATGGTATTCACCGAGTTCTCCGACCCTCTGATTTTCTCCTACTATCTCTCTCTCTCTCTCTCTCTCTTTCTTTCTCTTTCTCTCTCTCTCTCTCTCTCTTTCTCTTTCTCTTTCTCTTTCTCTTTCTCTTAACTTCCATTTAACACATATGTATGTACGCCTCCATACGTACGTTCTCTCACGCTTGAATTATGACAGAGAGCTACATAAAGGCAAACTTTCGTTTGCTCGGTAACACGATCAAAGGCATTTGATATTCAAGCAGAATTAATCATGAAAACGAAGCACCTAGAAACCATAGATTTTACATTATCGTAAAGGAGAAGGATATTTCTTCCCCTTTATAGGATGTTCTAACGCAAAAGAGATATAATGCTATATGATCGTTCTACGTTAGCAGGGATAATTTATTATTATTCCCTATGGCGATTCGTCGGAATCGTTAATTCAATTTCAATGATTTTTAAATCATTTGGATTAAATAAAAAAACAAAAAAAAAAAAAAACAAACAAACAAAAAAAAAGATTTACGAAATGGATTTTCAATATTTCATTTAAAATTAACCTTGGATTACTATCATCAGCCATTTCAATTATACGATGATCGATCATCGGAAAATTCCTTTCGGTAGCATAAATCAAAAATTCAATCGAATTGTTCATATTATTTTCGTAATTCGTTGGATTTATCGTATCGAATGAAAAATTACGACACGTTAAAATATATACTATCTACGATATATATATATATATATATATATATATATATATATATATCCCTCTTACGTATGTCGATTTTGAAGAAATAATTAAGTAGATACTTGTTTGAAAACATTCCGATAGAAAAAATAAATCAATCGCATAAATAAATATTTCTCGTACGCGTATACATGGTAATGTCGTACGTCTTTCAATGACTCCCGGAGTTCGTTTAATCTGATCTAAGGCAATATTTTATGACACGCGTTTTGTTCTACAGTTTGACCGTTTCTCCTCGGTATTATACATACCTATATATATATATATATATATATACATATATAGGTATGTATATATATATGTATATATATATACGGAACAAAGCCGGAATTTATATGGAAATTTGCCACCTCCCTTGTACTTCGTGTATTTTATTTTGAGATCCCTCTATGCTACAAACAAACAAACAAACAAAAAAATAAACAAACAAACAAACAAACAAACAAACAAACAAAAAGAGACAAATAAAAAATAAACGAGAAGAGAAGGAATGAAAACAAAAACAAAACCGAAAAAAAAATAAAAAATAAAAAAATAAACAAAAAATAAAAAATACGAAGAGAAAGAAGCGAAAGCATAGTGGCATATGCCGTCCATTCGAGCCTGCCTCTCGAGCTTTTTTTTTACTCTCTCTCTCTCTCTCTCTCTCTCTCTCTCTCTTTCTTTTTTTTCTTTTTTTTTTTTTTATAACGGCTACACAATTTGCATTGTAGATTTAACTACGCGGAAAGCTCTCCGGGCTAATTTTTAGAAGAGACTTTAACGTCGTAACGCGGAGTCGAGTGCACGGTTGTCACTCATTCGTAGTAATCTAAGAAAATGCATTGTCATTATGACGAATAATTTTTCTCAATGAACCTATTATACGCGATAAATATTTAGCGAGAACGTTTATGCACTCCCGTATAATGATTACAAGGACGACAATATGTAGATAGAATATCTATGCATACATGGCTACGTGCGGTTAATTTGAGAAAAGCGGAATCAGTATTTTTCCTCTACGTGCACTTCATCAGATAGAACTACAAAGTAATTAACTCTGCTCGTACGTTCTCGGCTTCGTTAAAACGTTGCACGTGATACCTTTCTGCACTTCCGTTTAAACGAAATATATATATATATATATATATATATATATATATATATATATAAATATATACTATTTTATAGTACGAAGCATAAAATAGTTTCAAACGATATTGTTTAAAATAACAAACGTCGAAAGATATCGATTACTATAGAACTTATTATACATGATAATGGATATCGTGACATGGGAATCTTATTATAAAGGAAGAATACGATCTGCCGGTATAAAGGGAATGAAAATAATCGGATCGATTTGAATTTTGATTGAATGTTTCAAGAGAGAAGAAAAAAAGAAGAGAGAACAAAAAAAAAAAGAAAAAAAAAAAAAAAGAAAAAGAAAGAAAATGTCGAAGCAATACTAGAAGAAATGTGAAATATAATTTTTCGCGATAAACGTCAGGCCGCAAGTAGTAAAGCAGTCTGAATTAAGGCGCTTCAACACGAAATCGCAGAGAAGGACGTAGTGCGTGTAAGCACGGCAGAATACCGCGAGGATGGTGTGCTTCTGGTGGTGCGGAGGGGCCGCAACTGCGGAGGCAGTTACATAGAGTGAGAGAGACGAAGAAAGAGAGAGAGCGAGGAACAGAAAGAGAAAGAGAGAGAGAGAGAGAGAGAGAGAGAGAAGCAGAAGCAGAGCTTCACCCACTCTCTACTTGGTGGTTGGTTGAGTAACGAGCGGTGCATATTTAGCCGTGGCTTCTCTCTGCAGAGACATGCAAATGTACGACGTTGGCTCCTCTCGCTTGGTTTCCTCTACATTGCGTAAAATATACTCTGCTTTGTGCTTAATCAAGATTTTCCAAGCTATAATAGCCTTTGCCCTTTTTCATTTTTTTCTTTTTTCTCTTTTCTCTTGTCCTTTTGCTTTCTTATTTTCTTTTTTCTTTCTTTTTTTTTCTTTCTTTTTTTCTTTTTTTTTTTTTTTTCTTTTGTTATCCTTTTTCGACAAACTCACGTCCTTCAAGCTCTCGAAGATGCTTTCGAAGATATAGACAATTTTTCGCGAAAATTATCTTATACCATTACTCTTATTCTCACGTTTAATATTTAATGGTTAAATGGTGTTAAACTCGAACATCAACATTTTATACAATCTCTCATTTCTAATCAACGAAGGTTTATTGCCTAATGACGTTCCTTGATAACGGACTAACTGTAACGACATTCTCTATTATCTACTTTTCCCTATAATGAATTTTAATCATACAAATAAATGAACATTTTATTTATAGTCTCCAAATAGCATCTGTATAAATATATTATATTATATTAATTTATTGATATAATTTTCCGTGATATAAATCGAATTTAATCCATGAAAATAGGATTACCGTAACAATCAAAATAGTTTCACCAAGAGTTCTACCGCATCATAATCTATTTGCTTTTTTGACTCGTAAGTAATATCGATCCGTCTATAAAATGATAGTAATAGATAGATATTATCGTTACTTTTCTATAATCGAGATTGTCAATTTTAAACTTACACAATTTCATCTCTTCTTTTTATTGACAGATATACATATATCCATTTCTCCAATAACATTGATATTCGTATAGTTTTCTGTAGGACGTTAGAATCGGTAAACTAATAATATATATGTATGTATAGACGCGAGTAAACGTGGTAACGAACGCGAGGCGTCAGAAGGAATGAAGAATTGCCTGATATGTACCATATTTTATTTTCTACCTTGAAAAATGGACCAGTAGTAGAAAGGTAGAGAGTGATAGCCAATGCTTCATCGTGTATTCTTCGTTTAACACTATGGATGCAAGTTTTCTAGACCGATACGAATTCGATCGAACTATCGAAGTAAAATTTATATACCGTCATTATCTATTGTCCTGTGAGGTCATGGACAACGATAAACGTATAAAGAGTAACAGAATTGTAATATGGCATTCGTATTATTTTCGATAAAATTTTATTATCGCTAAGAAACTTTGCGTTCATTGTCCTACCAAAAGCTTTACTCGTAACACTTTAAAACGTTTCAAAGTTAGTTTGGAAAATTGTCGAGTACTTTTCTAAAGAGAACATTTGCAATTGGATTAAATCTTGCGATATTAACCGAGGATAGCTTGCGCGAACACTCAAGAAGAGAACGTTTCTCTCTCTCTCTCTCTCTCTCTCTCTCTTTCTTGCTCTCGCTCACTTTTTCTCTCTAGGGACATTTTGGATTTGGTCACGAAGGAACGGTAAGAAGGACGTATTCAGAAGCACGGTATACTTCGAAGGTGTCGTCGAGCTCGCCCAGTCCATTCCCAAGGCTTTGTTGAACGGGATTGATACCGAACCCTTGGGACATGCGAAGTTAGAAGATCTCTATTATGTCACGGAAGGGCGAAATGAGCTTCCTGGGACTTTCCTTTCCCGCATTCCCTTTCCTTCCCTTTCTATATTCGGAGAAATCGATCGTTCAGTAGGAATCATTTCGCTTGGAAAATTCCAATAAATTCAGACTTCTCGTAGGAAATGATAGAATTGTATCTAACATAATGTGAAATATATCTTCACTGATCTTATTTTCTTAAAACACACACACACACACACATATATATATATGTATATGTTTATATAATGAAATAATTTCTAAAAATGGAATCATTTTAAATTTATTATTAGCTATTATTTCAATCTTATCATAAGTCAAATATTAAATTATTTGATTTATTTATTCAATGTATAAAGATAAATAATCATAAGCCAAGAAAATGATCATGAATTTTTCGGTCCATCAATTTTACCACAAAAAGATAAATTTATCTCTTCGTTAATTGACGCTGTTCGATTAGAAAGACATTCTTTATCATCGCATAATTTGTCTATGTGACAAAGACCATCGCAATTGCATTGAAATCGAACGATTCGTATGACATATATATCGCCGACGTTTGTGAAATTATAATAATTTCCACTTTTTAATTCGAGAAGTTCATCGCCGTCGTTTACGCTTCGCAATAATAAATTCGTATTATTTTCGTTTAAAACTTTATCTGGAAGGATGGCGGCATACATTTTTCTTATTTTATCTAAATCATTTACTTTACCACGAGCATTCTGTAACATATAATATTAACATTCAAAAGTTATAACTAAAAGCACTAGTTAATGCTATTATGAATAAAGTTTCAATTTAATTAAAAGTTTTCTTTTTCTTTTTTTCTTTCTTTTTTTTTTTGTTATCTCTTATTATGATTAAAATTATCAAAAATTAATTTTTGCAATGAATGTAAATAACATTCATTCATAATATTCAAAGTAAATAACATTGAGATTTGTTTGAACAAATAGATTTTTTCTATTCTTGGAATAAAATTTCACAGATGATAGCATTTAATAATTAATATTTTTTTTATAGATATATGATTTATCTATGTTTAACAAATATGAAACATTCGAAGATAGTTGAAAATTATTTATTATCCTTATTATTTGACAATCCCGGTACACATATCTGATGTCAAAACGTCAATAATGAAGATTAAAATAATTTTAAAATTAATTAATTGATCTTTCATGTTATAATTTTTATCTTAATAGAATGATCAAATATAAACGTGATAAAAATGATAAAAAAAAATTTTAAGGTTTGATATAGAAACGTCAGATCAGCTTGAATGAATGAATTATTTTTTACCTGAATTTTTAGAAAGATAATTTTTTTAAATTATATATATTTGTTTAAAAAAATGAAGATGAACTCACCAATATTTCTTCATCAGTTGCCATTTTGTCGACAAGGTTGATCCATTCGAGATGAGCGTCTCTATACTTATCGTTGATTTTGTTATATTTTGGATAAATGTCGGTATAAAGGTTCTTATAGCCAAAGGCACCGGCTGCGTCCGTATTACCATCTCGACCATAAGAACTTCCACCGAGAAACCAGACGGTGTACATTCTCAAAATTGGATATTGCTCAGTACGCAAGTGCCAATATCGTGCAAAGTAAAGAGCAAGCTCTTGATTGGGACCACCTTTTCCATTATTCGAACGAAGTTCGACCGTTGGTCTACCTCCTAATAAAAGACACATTCCTAAAGCCCATTCTTCCTTCAAAGGAAATATCTCTCTAACTTTTTGATCGGTCAATGGACAAACTGTGCTGTCTTTCATCATTTCGTACATCTCGAATTTAGTGATCTTTCCCTCGACAGCTAGTATCATTAACGAGGCCATTTTCACGTATTCCCTGGCGAATTCTTCTATTGTACCGGAGCAAACAGAATTAAGTTTAACGGGTAATAAACCGTAAGTATAGGTCGTAGTCGCCATACATTCTATAGCATCGGCATTGCAAGCTATCACGTAAGACTGGACAAATTTATATTTCTGTTGATTGTCCAATTGGCTATCCGCAGCGGTTTCCGATGGTACGGTCTCTTGTATTAAATTACGAACACTTTGAGATATTTTACTGATCAAATTGTACTTTGTCAATATAGTCAATGCTTCCTCACCCTTGTGATGGTAAGTACATGGACCACCTCCAATAAAATCCACCGGTTCGTCCGCTACATCGGACGTGATCAAAATGATAATTTTCGCTGGATAAGCTAGACGAGCTAGATCACCACCTAAATAAAATAAACGATTGTCATTATTATTTTCCATCGGGAATGAATAATCGAATAATAATCTATGTTTCTACCTCTTATAGCTGACAATTTATTTCTCACGATATTGATTTCCTCTGTAGTAGCATTTAATTGTTTCAATCTATTCAACAACCTAAATTTATCTGTCAATGTAATTGTTTCTCTCGGACAACACAAAAGATCGTCGACATCATGAGACAACATGACTATTAGAATGTCTTTTTTCTTTAACTTCTTGCAATACTCTGTAATTTTTCGAGTAGCCTGAATTGCTTTATCATCTGGTTTCCCATCGGTGCCACCTTCAATGTAAGTTATACGACTATCGAGCTTAGGAAATGCTTCTGGGAAAGTCCACATCATAAACACCGATTTCCGAGGAATCACCATCCATCCCTTTTTCAATTGTTTCCCAACGATCCTTTCAAATGCTGAACTCATCATAAGAGCTTCTCTACCCCAACCAACAATGTGTAAGTTGTTCTTTAATTTATACTTTACTTCTTTGATAGATAACGTTGATTTCCCATCGTATTTTATCTTCTTTGGTACGATTACAGATGTATAAACAGATTTTATACCAGCTTCTATAATCGTACTCATACTCTCACGTATCTAAATAATTATTTTTATAAAATTACATTTTATACAGTTACGTATAGATATGTATTAATGGACAAACCTGTAGCATTTGTTTTTCACTTTTCGATTTTTTGGCATCTGTAATAATTTTTTTTTCCGCTCTTTCCTCTTTATCAGAACGATACTTTTGTAATGCCAATTTTTCGGAAAGTCTCTTTGCTAAAGATTCTTTTACGATATCTATTACATCTTGTCTTTTCTTTTCGATCGTCGCAATTCTCTTAGCTCTTTCTTCCTCTTTAATTGGATCAAATTCCTTTTGCTTTTTCTTTTGCTTTTTCTTTTGCTTTTTCTTTTGCTGGGTGGACATGATTATTGTAATGCATTATACGTTGTGTCAAATAGTTTGTGATTTATTCAAAATGATTTTACGTGATTTTCAAAAATTTCGAATTAGACGAATACATGATTCTTAATTATATAAATTTATCAAATGATTTTTATACATTTTTATATGTTTTAGGGTTAAGAAAAATTTTTAATTAATTTGAGAAGTGTCAAATGAAGTTTTTATTACATAGATTATATAACTATATTATCGTTACGACATAAACAATCGATTTTTAAAGAAACATTATAATCTGTAAGATCTATATTGGATTTCTCTATATTCGACCTCTGGATATTTTATTTAGAATTTTTCATACCGATTAAATAAAAGTAAATTTTTGATTAGAAACATATTAATTAATTCTAAATAGGATGTAAATTATTTCGAACATTATTCAAATCTAAAGAAGAATTTTCGATATTAAAAATATCCTTTCGAAAATTTTCTATTCATAAATTTTAATTTAAAAAATAATAGAACGAGTATCACAGGATCATATTATTTATGAACAAAAGATTTGAAAACTGATCGTTGAAATATTTTGCGTTAAAAAAGTTTAATATATTTTATTTCACTTATTTTAGTATTTAATATTTAACATGTAGTAAGATTATAATTAATAAATTGAAAATGTATAAATATATATTATGATTGATATATATATATATATATATTTTTTTTTTAATGTTACGTATTGAGAAAGTATAAAGGTTGGTAACACTTCTCGTGATTTGTCAGTTTTGCGCTGTTGCTTTTACAACGTTTAAGATTTTATCAGTGAAAGGTTATGTTCGATATAAGGGTATTTGAATCTAGGCCTTCGTAAAAAAAGAAAAAAAAAAAAAAACTTAAAGTATAAGAAGAGGTGTCCAACAAAAAAAGATAAAACAATTGGAAATTTTCACGAAATATTTACGTGGAAAGAGGTTATAATACGCGCAAGGATGTGCGTAGTACGATAAGTACAAGTTTTTCATATTTCAGTATTCCTATATTACTTCGATTGAATATATTTATATTATACGATGGAAAACAGTTTTCGTATAATTTATGCTTTTTCCATTATTTTCATTCGATTTCCATTGTATTATCTTCATCCATTAGAAAATACTTCCGTTACGTACGATATCAAAAATCTCTGTGATAATCCCATCAAAGATTTCTTTCGAAATGAATCGAAATATAAAACAAATTGTTCGGTGAATTATTCAAAGGAAATAAATCAATTAAAGGTTACAGAAACTAATATAGAAATATTTGTATGTTTGAGAACATATGAAATTATAAATAAAACCTGTACAATTGGAAAACAAAAAGAATTGGAAACAAAAAGAATCAATATAATTCATGATAAGAAGAAATTAGATTTGATGATTCAAAACTTAACCGAAACTAACTTCAATGATTTGGATATGAATAATCATTGTTTAAGTTTATCAGAATTTTTACCTACAAATACAGAATTACAATCTCCATTGGAAACATTGAGAGAATCATTAAACGATACTTTCATATGTAAAAAGGTATGTTTTGATTTGTATAAGAAAATGATACCATTATGTGCAATATTGGAATTGATCAATAAAATAGACAAAGAGATTGTAAATCATATAAAAATGAATTATATTAATGTGAAAGTTGATGCAATCAATGAGAATATTAGTAGTTCCAAAAAAGCTAAAGAAAATCAAATAAATCATAGAAATCAATCAAGTTTACATCAAGATGAAACGACTAATAATGAGAAAAATGTCAAAGCATTGAGAAAAGGAATGGAAATGAAAAACATTTTGAACAATAATAGCTCTACTATTTCTAATATATTTATGAATAATGCAAATGATAATGATACAAATAATAATGGGAATCTTAAATACATGAGTGATCAACAGAACAAAGTTGTAAAATCTAAATCAAATGTCAATGAGGTAAATTTACAATCAATATCTGCTTCTACGAATGTTTATGATCAAGAGTTATATAAGACACCATCCCAATTAGACGATGTTGATAAGAAACAATCAATTAATATCAATGATAGTCAAGAACCATCTCCAAATATTGAACAAGCTGATTCAAAAAGTAAAAAGGAAGAGAAAATAGATTTAGAGGTAAAATCAGAAAATCCTGAATTAAATTCATCTTTACAAAATAAACAAACAGATACTAAAACCACTGTATCATCCAATAATACACCAATCATTGAAAATGTTGAAAGTTCTACTCACATCAATGATGAACAGCAATCCAGTAAGAATAATCATTATTAATATTGACATTTGTATAAGTAATAATATGTTATTAATATTTTTTTAATTATATATACTATAATTATTTTTATTTTATAGATCAACCAGATAGTACAGATCAGTCTATTAATGAAGGTTAGATATGAATAAATAATATATAATAATGTTTTAATAAATAATATATTAATTGTTATTAAACAAATTTTCTTACAGATAATCTAAGTGATAAAACTAGAACTCAAAAAGGAAATTATTCCAATATTAAAAATGATGATGAATCACATTTCCTTACTTATTTTGCCATTATATCACTTAGTTTTATCGCTGGTTACATTGGATATCATAATAAGCAAAAGGTATGCACAGTTATATATATTTTAAATGTTATTATTTTAATATAATACAAATTTTTTTAATGCAATTTATTTCACTTTTAGATATTGGCGATAGTATTAGAAGGACGTAGGTCAAAAAATAATCGAGGTAGACGACGTCCTAGTACCGCAAATTATCGTAAACTTGATTGCACATTAGAAGAAGCAGTTACCTCACAGTGTAATGCAAATGTTACTCATGTTATGTATTAATACAAGTTGTATGTGAAATGATTGATCACGTTGCATATTAAGGCACCATTTCCGATGTAATAGATTTTGTACTTGAGCATCTTTTCTTAAAATCATTTTTCTGTTTCATAATGAAACAAATAATTATGATGGGGATCACAATTTTGCGTTAATAATGGGACATAACAATATTTAAAAATAACATATAAATTTTGTGACCATATGTACATTGTGTCTCATAAAAACTAATATAGCAGAATGTTCCTATTTACTATTATTGCAACGCGAAAGTATTTTAGTAAATCAAATATTTCTATTTGAAAAAAAAAAAAAAAAAAAAAAAAAAAAATCTTTTTGTATAAAATTTATTTCTTATTTGATCTCACACATCAAAATTACTATGATACGATATTTTCAAAACACAATCTCAATATTTAATGTTGTAGATAAACTTTTGCTTTGATGTGACAATATTTTATTTGAAATATAACTAACCTTGACATAGGACTATAATAATAAAGAAATATAGTCCAGTTCTACTTTAATAAGTGCAATTCTATATCTTTATGTCAGCATATTTCTATTGATTAAATATGTAGCATTTCGCTAGAATTATATTTTATTTTCTGTATATAATGACTAATAATAACAGAGGATGTCTTAACGTTATCCGCCGTGATGTTTATAATATATTGATATATATTGAAAAGGATAAATTGCAAACATTCGATTATTAATATCATCGAATATATTAAATAGTATTGTAGAAGTATTTGTCTAGAGAAACATTGGTTTAAATAGCTTAAATAATACAAATGTATTGGCGCATATTGTTCAAGCAAAATGTATTCACACAATATTGATATCATTTTCCTATTTAATACTTACTATTTTGATGGAAAATTGTTACGTTTACATGTGTCTATATGCGATAGCAGTAAAGTCATTTCATTCATAGCCCTTTTTAATACAATGTAAATGATTTATATTTTTTTTTTCTTTCTTTTATTTTTTCCCTCTCGAAAAAAAGAATGCCGTCCACTTACACACGGTTACGACATATGAACTTAATATCATAATTGCAGAATACCTGTGTGATAAGTGTCTCATGACAGTTTGACCATTCATATTATATGCACAAATTGTTACGTGGATACTTATGATAATGTATTTTAATCATAGCTGCGATTTTTATGAAATGTTCCCAAAATAAACTTAATACCTAATCCACTTAATATAAATGCATAGCATAATGAAATTTATTTTAAATTTCCAATAATTATTCCTTATAAAATTATTAACATGAAGGAATGTTACAAAGATTCCATAAAATTGTCATTTATAGTTAATTTATACTATTTTAATTATAATTCATATATATATATATATATATATATATATATATATATATATTATTTATGTATAATCTATATATACATATATATTTAAATATTATTATTGTTAATTATAACAATATAATTATATGTATATTATATCTTGGTAGATATTTTTTACTATTTAATAATATGTGTAAACGATATTTATATAGATTATTTAACAAATTTTTATCTCAATAAATGCTAAATGCACATTTATTTTGATTAAACACCGACAAAGTGGATTCCTACATGCTCGCTTTATTCTTCACAGATGGCACTTATGATTAATTATCTGCAATGGTAAGCAGAAATTATTAATAACAACGATGATTTATTGCCAATTTTAAATCCTTATAATTAAAAATAATCGAGCAGTATTTATCTATTTTTTCTATCGTAATTTTTTAATTAGATTTATATAATCAATTTTAAAAATGACAACATTGCATATCAATTATAATTTATATTCTATTAATCCTTGCAATAAATAGCATCGGCAGTATGTTCTTTTATCCAATTTAAGTAATCCGTAATTTTTACATATACACCAGGTACGCCTTTGTTACCACAACCCAATCCCCAAGAAACGATACCTTAAATTAAACGTTAATTTATTAATTACAATTTATTAGAAATAAAATTACAAAATTTTTCTTACCGATTATTTCATTCTTTCCATTTGGTCTTTCTATAAAAATTGGTCCACCGCTGTCGCCCTACGATTACGGGATTGATATTTTTTTCTTTTAAATTCATTAATTTTTATAAATAAAATTTATATATAAAACAATGTATTATACCTGACAGGCATCTGTATTATCGTTGTAAGCACATATTACAGAATTTGTTAAATGCTTGCCAATGGAAGTGTTCTTACAAGAATCCATTGATAATACGTTTAAATTAGTTTCACGAAGAAATTTTGAAGTTGCTCCGTTAACAGCAATGGCACCCCATCCTGTTACCTTGACCTTTTGTCCAGTATATTTGGCATCTGTCAAAGTATTTTTTATTTTTTTGGTATTTTTTAAATTGGCATTAGAGTTAGAAAACACGATTTTTCTCTCTTTTTTTTCCTTTCTTCTTTTTTTTTTTTTTTGCAAGTATCTGTCAAACTGATATATGTTTTAGTTTCGATAATAAAAAATACATTTTACCTTTGTTTGGAAAGCAAATTGGTTGTACATGATCGTCATACTTTATTAAGTTTTTCAATTTGATTAATGCAATGTCGTTGTTGTCATGTATAATATGACTTGTAAAATTTTCATGTAAGATCATTTTGTCGATAGGCACAATGTATCCATCATTTGGATCATCTACGTCGTGAATACCTAATCCTACGGTCACATCCTTTGCTTTTGTCCTATTAGAATTAAATTGAAAGATATAAATCGAAGAATATAATTGAAATTGAAAAGAAAATATAAAAAAAAAAAAAATATAATAACCATTTAACACAATGGCCAGCTGTTAATATATATCGATCGTTTATCAATGCTCCGCCACAATGAATAGCTCCTGCGTTTAATAGTACTACGATCCATGGAAAATTATGTGGTTTCGAAATTTTTTCTCCTATTACATGATCCGATGGACCAACGATCGATATGCCGCAATCTAATGTTATTGAAAACGAATGATTTATAAAAATCTTTTCATAATTTTTCTTTTTTTTTTTAAATAAAAATTGTTTAGACTAAGCAAAGTGAGTGTTACGAATTTTTGAATAAATGTAAAGATATTAATATGTTATGTAAGTTATTTAAAAAAATGTAATAAACAATGACTTTTTGTTATAGCAGAAGTTAAGAGTTCAGAATGAAAATATATATATATATATATATGTATGAAAAGAATTTCAAATTATTTACCACAATTCAAATTCACATTTGATTCAAGCTTTTTTCCCTGAAAACAAAATCATAATTAGTCAATTAATCGCAACGAAATTAATTCGATATGATCTTCTTTAAATTAACGAACTTTGCAAAGTACATTTATTACGATAAAAATTCTAATCCCTATTAGGGTCACCGATAAAACTTTCATCCCTTGTACTTTTTTCTTCGTTAAAACAACAAGAGACGTCTGTACGTTCTGAAATGAATTTCTAAACTAGCCAACGAAGTTTTAGCGTTGTTTAATTGATACGTTGATTCGTATCGAATCGTAAGATTAAAAAACAATTACGTGCCATATTCGTCTTCATAGTAATTTCATTTATAACTTTGAAAAAATGAATAGTTAATAATTATTAAATAATAATATTGTTATGTAGAACGCAGTAATGAGTTTGTAAGACAGAGAATGACAGAGAGTGTCGACGATAATTTGCAATTTAATGTTTTTTTTTTGTTTTTGTTTTTGTTTTTTTTTTTTTGATATTTTACACGACAAAATATTTAAAATAAACAAACGCATTTCTATTCATACGTTTAATAGTACTATTAGATCCATGAAAAATTATGTGGTTTCGACAATTTTTTTTTTTTCTATTATATGATTCGATGGACTGACGATTGATATCTGACATTATTTACAAAAGTGTTCGTACAATTTTTTTAAAAATTAAATTTCTTATATATAATAATCTTTAATAAGATATAATAATATCTATAAATGAATGCTCTCTCTCTCTCTATATATATATTTTTTTTAATTATATTATATTTATTACGATATATTATTAACATTGATTTTATTTGTAAATATATATCTAAAAAAAAAAAAAAAAAAAAAAAAAGAGAGAGAAGAAAGAAAAAAAAATTTTTTTTCAAATAAAACAATACTTTCTTTTTATGAATGCCGAAGTGACAAATGGATTAGCATTTATGAAATTACTTAGACTGATTCTACAGCTTCTTGTCTTTTCAAGCAGTGATGTCCGTTAAACGACTGGTTTGGCTCGTATAGCGGGATCATCTGGGCCCGCATCTTCACGATTACCATACTGAGACGTCGAATGAAGCCTGTTTGCTTTCGTAAATCCGTTTACGACGCGGATTTACGACTGTAGGACAGATCTCATTTTTCCTTTTACTCGTCACCCGAGCGACGCCCAACGTAGTTAGTAACCGGTCCCATCGGTTGATACCGTTACTTCAATTCTGACTGGTCGAGCATTTAAAGTACGAGAAAGAATCTACTTTGTGATTAAATTAAAAAAATTCTTTTATTTCAATTATATCGTTTAATTATTATTTTTATCTTTTTTAATATATATATACACACACACACACACACACATATATATATAAGTGTGTGTGTATAGAATAAGAGTGAAATTTGTAATCTTTTTTATTTATCATTCCATAAGAATGAAGTCGAGTAAGATAACGCAGTGATATTTATTACACGAGCGAACTTATATCTACGTAATCTCGTTTTTGTATAAATCTCGTACAGTGATATAACAACCTAAATATAAACACATAAATAGTATTTTTCAATGGCGTCGAATCAAAAAAATATCGACTATTCTAATTGATAAGAAACATAAGCGTTTGAATAGTTGTATAACATAAACGTTCGATATATATATATATATATAACATTAATTATGTTGGAAGATCTTGATAAGTTCGACGAAATTGAAGTCAATTATTATCGCAGAAACAACCATCTTTTGAGTTACTTAAGATCCAATCCAAATAATTGGTAATTCTGGTATAAACACCAGGATATCCTGGCCGAGCACATCCATTTCCCCAAGAGACGATACCAATGATTTCATATCTTTTATCTTCGCGTTCGGTTATTAATGGTCCACCACTATCACCCTACAGTAATGATAATACATTACATATGTCTTAAACATTCGTATATCTCATACATACATTTATCTATTTTTTCTTTTTTTTTTTTTATAAGATAGTTTTGTCATTGATATAAAAAAAAAAAAAAATGACATTAATCATTACCTGACAAGAATCCTTCATTCCATCCGGATATCCTGCGCATAACATGTTATCAGAGATCATACGAGGACTGTAACTGGTGTTTCGACAATCCTGTAAGCTCATAACCGGAACTTCGACTTCTTGAAGCAAACAGGATGGCTTGCCTTCTTCTTTAAGAGTACCCCATCCAGCTGCTATCGCTTTTGATCCAATGTATTCGTTCTCTGGATCATTGATATATCCCGATATATAGTAAGTAAAAAAAAAATTTCAACCAATTCGCAAAACTTTTTCTTCAAAGGAACAATACGATAAAATGAGTTAACGAATTATAAGGAAAGATTTAGATGATAAATTTCAATAGGATTCAATGAAGCATCTCGTCATTGAGTTCGATTAATTCTTATCGGAACTAAGAGAAATCTCTTATTACGCAGTTGTAAGTTGATTCGATTGAAAAAGGTACCCGTATACCGACAAATTTATGCGCATTGCGATGCATCGCAATCGTCAGTGCAATATGCAATGAAATGACGATCAAACAGGTTGCGTTCGTTGCGGATTTACTCAACAATCGATCAGTTAGTTAAAAATTGTCAAATATCCATTTCGATATGACCATCTTTCTATATAGATTTCGAAGTTAGATAACTTCATCATAATTATGTATTTACCTTTTACAGTTGGTAGACATATTGGACGTATCGTATCACTGAAGGGAACTCTATCGTTAAGCCGAAGAAGTGCGATGTCGTTATCAAAGTTGAGGAAACTAAAATCACCGGTTAACACCCTGACGACGTATCTTGTTTCAATACCTTTATCGATACACCTGTCGTGTTCACCGAATGTGACCTTGATCATGAACCACATAAACCTGAAAATAAAACTGGAGGGACTGATCAAATCCGGCGACGGAAAAATAAAGCAAAAGTTATTATTTTTATCGAGTTGGATAATTTGTCTAATGTATCTAATTAGATACATACATATATATATATCTATATATATATATATTCATTTGATCATACTTACCCTTTAACGCAATGTGCCGCGGTTAACACATAACGATCATTTATCAAAGAACCACCGCAATAAAATTTATTTAAATAGGACAGTTTCGCCATCCATGGGAGTTCGTTCATTCGTGTCGTTTGACCACCGACGATTCTACTCTCTTCGTTTCGTAATCCACATGCTAAATCAAATATGAAAAGATAAAACAAAGGAGAATATAATAGAAATTTTATATAAATTAATAATACAAATTACTGACAGCAGTAACATGGCGCAGGTGGTTCTTTAGTGTCCGGTGGTTTGTTACCGAAGAGACCAAAAAAGTTTTTCATATTTTCGCCTATTCGTCCTGCCTAAAATCATTTAAATGAAAATGTTTTAATAAGAGAGCAACAAAAAAAAAATAAATAAATAAATAAAAAAGGAAAAAAGAGAAAAGAAAAATACTGTCTTCTTCAATTGAATCAAATCGATTGACACTTACCTGACATTCTTTCTGAATTAAAAGAATGACGATGAATCCGAGATAACAAAGAAACTTTTTCATTTTTTAACAAACTTTTTTACGATATCTTCCTTTTTTTTTCTTTTCCTTTTTTCTCTTTTCTTTTTCTTCTTTTTCTTTTTTTTTTTTTTTTTTTTTTCTTTTATAAAGATAAAATCAAAATCGATTTCTTAATGAAAGAATAGAAGGTCACCGCGCGGGGACCGTCAGGATAAAGTCACGGACATGTCCCTGACACGCAGTTACTATCGCCAGTGTCCCAGGTAGACTGAGAAATAGCGAGGTCGAAGAAGTAATTGGTATTCGGGGAAAGAGGGAGGGAGGGGGAGAAGGAAGGAGGCCGACTGCCGACTGGTCGCCGACCGGACGACACATGATCAGTTCACGTTCATGTTCACGGTCAAGTCACAAGTCACAAAGAACTCTTGTTGACGAACCATCGAATTAATACTATCCAAAATTAGGAATGCAAATTTAGTGGTTATTAAGAAGGAGCTATGTGTGTGTAAATAATTTTTTCTTTTCAAAAAGAAGAAAAAAGTAATATATCATATATTAATAAAGGAAGCTCTCTCTTTTCTATAAAATTAAAATATATTTAATGAAATTTCCATTGAATGAATGATCGAATGTTTATCAATTAATCTTAAGTTTAATTAAATATGGATAATATATATATATATATATATATATATATATATATATATATATATATATATATATAAATGTATATATTATATATATATATGTAAATAAATAATAATAAATATTAATTTAATATATATATATATATATACAATAATATATATATATATATGTATATATAATATTTATTTGCTTATACAATAATATTAATTTGTGTGTGTATATGTATATAATAATAATAATAATAATAATTCGTAGATTTTATTATTAATTATTATTGTCTTCTTATATTTTTAGACAATTTTTAACCTATACTATAAGTGAAATTACATTTCGTACAGATATATGTATATTACATACACAGACACACACTTAGTTATCTATAAAATACCAATTTTATTCGACTATCTCGGATCGCCATAAACTTTTTCGCCTGTTCACCCTCTGAAATGGCTTATAAACAGGCTTACGAATGGGCTGGATCTCTCTCGGGAACCGTATTTCATCGAGGCAACCCAAAAAGCTGCCTCGAAAGGACGTATTATGTAGATTTCTGCGCGTGGAACGGAGGAAGTTGTTTACGCGACTTCTTTTTGATCTCACTATAAGCGCATGCATACGTAAATACTTCGTACGTCAACCGGTATCGTTTGCAAGTTACCCTGCGGTACGAAGTCGATTTTATTCGAAATAGGGATGTTTTAATAAGTTCCTATCAAAGTTTAATAAAAAAAAAATCAATTTTTTTATAAAAATTCGATTTAATATGTATCCATCAAGAGTGGGACGTTGAATATGCAAATATGAATATTTTATAAATAATTTATTAAATAATATCTTTTTATCGTTAATAATTTTTAACGTTATCGTACGATATATATATATATATATATATATATATATATATATCAACGTTATTTTTTTTTTTGATACTGAACGATAAGCATTCTGATTCGACAATAAACCGTTATGCGACAGTATTATTCCACGAACGTTTGACCATTGTACCGTACGATTCTAACGTAATAAATACATGCGTGTGAAGTCCCTCACAGAGAAACTTTTGAAATCGTTTGTATTTCAACGTACGGCAGATAAAATTGTGTCATTCTATCATCTTTAAAATTTCTTTGCTTAAGTATCGTTTCTATTTCGTCAAAATGAAAGCTTTTAAATATTCAGTCATAATAAAATCGAGGTAGAATATTAATTAATACACAGACATCCTTCTTTTATATTTGTGTTGATCCATTTCAAGTATCTAGTAACTCTAGTATAAACTCCAGGATATCCAGGTCTACCACAACCAACGCCCCAGGAAACTATACCTAAAGAATAAATAATTTTATGGTAAATGAACAAGGAAAGTAAATAAATTATAGATAGAGAAATCTTTTAAATAAATTTATTTATTTATTTATTTATTTATTTATTATTTTTTTTTTTTTAATAGAATTTACCTGCTATTTCCAATCTGTCACCCTCATGTACAAGAAGAGGTCCACCACTGTCACCTTGGCAAGAATCCTGAGTACCTTTGCCAGCGCAAATCATGTTATTAGTGATTCTATTTGCACGGTATTTCATTTTCCGACACTGTGTCAAACTCCATACAGGTACTTGTACTTCATGAACCTTTCCTGGCAACATACCTCCTTCTGATGTACGTCCCCATCCAATGACAGTACCTTCTTTGCCAGCAGGATCAGATTCTGAAGAAATAAAATGAATATGATATGATTAATGTATATATTAATTATTATTTTTTTTTTTTTAACGTTTTAACAACCGATAACAATCGAATCTGTACGATTAAATATCATTTCTAATCCATCGTTATTATTTTATACGAACAACTTATTACTTTTTTTTATACATATATTTACATAAATAAATAAATAAATAAATATATATATATATATATTAAATAAATAATTTAAATATAATATAAATATAAATATTATATAAACTTTGAAAACGTTATTATATTATATAATTATATTCTATTAATTTAATACCATTCATTAACTGTGTAATTCTATACAAACTGATATCGAATAACACTGATATCATTATTTTACGTTATCGGTTGTTAATGTGTTAATATCGATAAAATAAACGTAATAATATGCGATACCAGCTTGTGGTAGACAAACAGGTCTAACAGTTTTGGAAAATTTGACGGGCTTACGAAGCTTTAATAGAGCCACATCATGATTATAAGAATTTATGTCAAAATTTCGATGACGTATCACGGAACTAACTGCTCTCATTATAGCAACACCATCGGTATTCACATATTGATCATAGTCACCGAGTACAACACGAATTTTCGATCGTTTCAAACTGAAAGAAAATAAAATACTAAATAGTATTTGTAACATTATTCGTTCTTTATAATCGATCATTTATCTATTTTAATACATACTTTCGAACACAATGAGCAGCTGTAATGACATAATCATTATTAATTAGACTGGCGCCGCAATGAAAGCGTCCATCGTAAACCAAACGAGCGATCCATGGATATCTGTTTGGTATCGTTGGTCGTCCACCAACGATACGATTTTCTTTATTAGTTATACCACATTCTGATATAAAAAAAAAAAAAAACAAGAAAAAAAGACGATTTCGAAATTTTACGAAAATGTACACTTCTCTTTTTATATTTTATTCTATTTTTCTTTTTTTTTGGAATTTTTTTTTTTTTTGATTCTTTTAAAAATTGTTAAGTGAAAACGAGTTTTACCGCATGTACAATTTCGAAGCTTTTCATCGTCATCGGCACCACCAGTGATATCGATGCCAAATAATTCATCGAACAGAAATTTTCCAGTACGATTATTAGGTTGCTGAAAGAAATAAAGTAGAAAAAAAAAAAAGAAGAAACAAAAATGAAATACGAGGTAATATCTATGCGGGAAGTACGCTCACTTTTCAAAGCAAATTATTGACAGGAACGTGCCAGACGAGGGAAAGTGACAATGATTCGAATTGTAGGTCAAGGTCTAACTCTCACAAAATCATTCACATCGCTAAGCAAAGGTTTTATCCTTATGCGAGTATTATATATATATATATATATACACGCATAATTTGACATAATTCGATAAATTAATAAAAAAGTTTGATGTATGCTTTTTAAAAGAATTAATTAATTATTGAAACCGAATGAAAAAAAAAATCATCGACAAAATGATATATTGCAATATCAATATAAAATAATTAAATCGAAGGATCTGAAAATAATACTCACGGTTTTATTCAACGTCGAAGATTCAAGGTCAAAACTTTTAGCGTATACTTCCTTTAACATAACGAGAAAGAGGATAAAGATCTTGAACTTCAACAAACGGAAGTTCATCTTTCGTAGCACAAGATATTCTTTGAAATATACCTAATCAATTTCTTTTTTATCGATTGCACACGTTTAACACTTGACGTTTATTCATGTTCGTCTGAACGATCTCACATCGGATCGCACGTTTTGTATCTGTTCGTATCCGTTAGTTGATCAAACACAGGAAAGTAAAGAGATATTTATATATATATATATATATATACATATATATATGTATATATACATATATACATAAAGTAGAAAAATATTCGTTTAATGATTCCCGAAAGGTAAGCAGAAGTTGTGAGATTTGCGATGATCGAGCTCACTGCAGACGCTTTCACCGTGGCACCAAAAAGACAGTAAACTGGTCGATCAAGGCTCAGCCTGACTCTTTACGCTCTCAAAGAAAGTTCTTCTTCCACTCTATCGATTTGTTGCCACTCTTTTCTCTATTTCATTCAGTATGTGTCGCGTGTCGACTTGTTATTCCTTTTACAAATTTCGTCACTTTCATATCTTTTTCTCCAATGAAGAAAAAGTTCGTAATCGTCAAGCATTGTTCCACTCATTGACAGCCGATATTTTCCCTCCCTCTCTCTCCATCTCTCTCTTCATATATATATATATATATATATATACTTGGTGATTTTATATATATGTATCTCAGTGATCTTTTTTTTCTAACTTATATTTTTCCCCTAAGGTTTTTACTTTTCACATGGATTATAATTCAATACGAAGAGACAGACTAGACTCACAATTTTCTTACTAATAACACTTAGCTCTTACACCGAACAGAGACTAGACGAGAACTAATCTTTACAGCTTTGTCATAAATACATCCATCATAGTCACTCTCTACTATCGCTATTTCCCACCATGATATATACGCTCGAGACGTTAGAGTCATCCTATTGTAACTGGTAACCCCACTCTCGAAATTCGAGACACATTCGTGTACTACTTTTGATAAATTTCTCTTTCGTAAGGAATGCTTTGGAAACGAATTATTTGGGGGTGGGGAGGAGGGGATATGTTTTTATTGTTATATTAAAAAATGATTAAAATTTATCGATAGAATCGTACGATCAAATATCCATTGAAATTTCTGAAATATGAAAGATTTGATATAATCTTTTTCTATAGTAAGATATAAGACATACTTAGATATAAAATAACGAAGATAATCGTACTTTATGAAATACTTTCTTCCGTGTTCAGAATAGTTGAGAATTATTGCGTACTTATTACGTTCGATACTGCATCGTAGACATTGACAATTCTCGATTCGGAAGAATCTTGCGTTCTTGGTAACGGTTCGATGGTTTCACTAACCCACATTTCGCTCGTTGAAAGCAAAACGTTTCAGACTAGTGACCCGGTTTTTCGTTATTGTCGCCTTCACGTCCCTTTCAAAACGTTTCTTCCGCTAAGTTAGAAGTACTTATATCAAAATATGAAAAAGATAATCGATATTTTCATTATAATCTTTATTTAATAAATATATCATTAAGGAAACGAGACGTCAATTGCGTGTCTAAATAATACTATATACATATATGTATATATATATATATATATATATATATATATATACGACTAGATTTTTATAGTTACATTAGCGTTACTTAATATATATAAAATAATAATACTAAGGAATTTTACGTTCTTCAATGTCTTCACGTTTTCTAACATTGACTTTTGTATTTTTGAGATCAGACGAACGACAAGCTCTTGTATAACTCGAGCTGTCCATTTAAACGTTTCTAAAATATGATTTTTTAAATTTTAAAGAGAATGCGGGGGCGGACATACACATTCGTTACCAAGATGATCCTTTAGCCAACCCATGTAATTGTTTAATTTTGTATATATTCCAGGAAAATTTGGCCTCGCGCAACCACGACCCCAAGATATTATACCTATATAATATTTAAATAAATGAAATATTATTTATATATTTTATTATATTTTTTACTTACCGATTACTTCCAAATGGCCATAAGATCCTTTGACGTGAAGAGGACCTCCACTGTCACCCTTCGATTACAGATAAGACACATAAGATTACGGTTTATATTTAATTTTTTTTACATTAATTTATTTTTTGGTTTTTTTTTGGTTTTTTTTTTTTTTTTTTCTTTCTTTTCTTATTGAATTCACTTACGAAACATGCGTCGCGTTTTCCATCGAGATATCCAGCGCAGAACATATTGTCGGTAAGACGATTCTTTTGATATCCAGCTTGATCACATTCTTCCTGAGACAAGATCGGAACATTAACTTTACGTAATTCATCGCTAACCGGTTTATTTTCACCAGTACGTCCCCAGCCAACCACCGTAGCCATGGCACCGGTATAATCTATGGCTTCTGTAATAAAACAAATTATTCGGAAAATTTATTAATTAATTCTCAAACTTGGAACGTTTACTCACTGTCCTCAGGTAAACAAGCCGTACGAATGATACTATCTAACGAAACTGGTCTATCCATTTCTATAAGAGCAATGTCATTGTTAAAATTATACGTATGGAATTCTTCGTGAATAGTTACGGATTTTATGCGACGAACTATGGCAGTAGATGCGAGCTTCATTCGGTCACTATCAGCTATCACTAGTTTGATACTCTTCGTCTCGAATCTGCAAATTTTTATCAAATTTTTTATTAATACTTGTAAAGAATATTAAACTTTGTTAAAAAATATTATGCCTACCCTTCCAAGCAATGAGCAGCTGTTAAAATGTGCCTTCGTGTTATCAAACTTCCAGCGCAATAGAATACACCCTGTTTGCTCATACTGACCAACCAAGGATATTCAAAAACACTGGTTTCGTTTCCACCTACTATTCTTGTCTTTCTACCGATCCCGCAAACTGAAATAACAATATTGAATTTTCTTGTAAATATTTCGAAGAATAATTTTTAATTCGTTTATATTTTCTTTCTTTCTTTCTTTTTTTTTTTATTTTTTTTTTTTTTTCATCTTTTATATATTTTTTAATTACCACAATCGTTGCAAACGTTCGGTCTTTTTGATGGGATTTTATTCGATGGATCATAATCGATGTAAGACATATCGTCTATTATCGAGGGACCACTAAAGCCGGTATTTCTTCCATCGACGTGCATCTGAACATTCGCCGTAGTAGATAAAGTGCTTTTATCTTTTTGCAACACCTGCAACGAGAGAAAACGAGCTGTTGCATAGATATTGAAATTAATTGTATTAATACTTGGAATTTATTATTTTTCTAATGTTAAATAATCAATTAGATCTCTTTGACGTTTGTTATAACATTTAAAAAATATTTATACGAATATTATTATTCGTTAAACTCTCATAATCATATATTTATTAAAAGAAAATTATAAGGCATTTAATATAATAAGATGACTCGAGATGCAGTATTATTATAAATATAGAAGTGAACAGATTGACATAGAAAGATAGATACATAGATAGATAAAAGTTTGAATTTTGTAAATATAAATCTATATATATATATACATGAAGTATAATAAATTATAAAGAAAATGTAATAATAAGAATAAAAATAAAGAAAAAGCGTTTTAGTTGATTCAAACGAAATACAATTATAATAATAGATAACTATCAAGATAGATGAAGAAAGAAAGATATCGTTGAAATGATGAAAATGAAAAAGTTGAAAGTAAACAAGAAGAAACAAAAAAAAAAAAAAGAAAGAAAGAAAAAAGAAGAAGAAAGGACGAAAAAAAAAGACTAAGAAGATGATCCTTAATCACTTACCGCGCGTGGGAGGGCGTAAACGCAAAAATGTAGACATAACAGGAGCATGATTTTGTATGGTATTTTCACGTGACAATTCATAATTATTTCTGATTAAAATCTCGATCGAACGTATATAATAAATTTGCGCGATATACGTCTGGTATGCGTGAATTCAATGCGTTACACGTAGGGCACGGACTTTGACGCAGTGTTTACGTACTTATGCCAGGTGTGAAAAGGTATTAAAGGTGTCGTCGAAGTTTTGCCGTTTTATACTAAATTATAACTAATGAAGCATGGCTGTAAGTGGGGATCGGTAGCCTTGAGTGGTGCGTTTGCATTGGCAGATGTTGCATGTGACAGCTTTTAAATCACCCGGTCGGCGTCGTCTCACCTGCGCACTCATCCTCGACTCTCTTGTTTCGTATGAGACGCGAAAAAATTTCTACGTAGACTATATGTAAGTAAGTAAGTATGTTGTACGTAAGTATCTTCGTCTCATCATTGCGATGGCGCAATACGACCATCCAACTACCATCGCAAACGACCAATGTCAAACGATCTCTTCTTTTCCACTCCTCTTCTTTTCCGCCCTTCTTTCTCAGGGATCCACGAGACTGGATCAATGTCAATTTCGTCAGAGACGACGACCAAGATCGCGAGAAAGTTAGCGCGAGTTATTCGATTTATCGTCGGCTATGAGAACGTCGATCTTATTTTTCTTTTCATTTCGTTTGATATTTTTTGTGAATTATTATATTAATAGAATATGGACCTTCTTTTTTCTTTTCTTTTTTGTCAACGAAGGACATATCTAGGGTATGTAAATCTATACGACAGTATATCTGTAAATATATATATATATATATATATGTGTGTGTATGTGTGTGCGTGCGTGCGTGTGTGTATGTATGTATATATATCTCCTTTTTTTATATGCTTTTAGTCTTTCATTGTACTTGTCACTTCTTTTTTTCTTTTTATCTCTCTCTCTCTTTTCTTTTTTTTTTTTCTTTTTTTATTTCGTCAAGCACCTAAGTGAATACTATCGTCAAACGTTTCTTTCCAACCACTTCCCGAATCGTATCGTAGTTATGAATTATTTCATTTTGATCCCTTTTTTCGTAAAATGGAAGTTCATATTTCCGTTAAAAGCTTCGTCCCCTTGACAATTCATTTTTCATGATCTTAAAGAAGTAACGCGTATTATAGAAACCATTAGTTAGGATTCGATCTGCAAGTAATTATAATTAATTTATGATCAGAATAAATTCAATGATTTCCTCCGAATGATGAAAATTGTGAACGTTGAAAACGATCAAGGGAGAGCGTGGGCATTGGAAATTTCCATCGAAGATAATACTCTTTCATGGATGGTGTAAATTAGGTACCTACTTAAATATTGTATAACTTTCCATAAACGGAACTTCGATATGCACCAGAGAGACTTCTCGTGTTCTTTCATCGCAGTGATTTTACTTTCACTTACAAATTGTTTTTTTGTTTTTTCTTTTTTTTCTTTTTTTTCTTTTTTCTCTTTTTTTTCTCTCTCTCTCTCTCTCTCTCTCTCTCTCTCTCTTTCTCTGTTCGATAAGTCTGCATTGAAGATAGTAAGGAAAATTAAATGGCCAATTTTGGATCGCGATTCGATTCTCTTAAGAAAGATCTTTTATATCGCTTTCGTAATGACCCAAGATGAAACTTTCTTGCTCGTTAGAACTGTCACACAATGAAAAATAACGATGAAATTTTACGACGTTCATTAATGGCATTAACCTATTAACCGAAAGATGATTTCGGTCAAGTTTCCCTTGCAATCAACGATTAATATTCATTGAATTCGAATTGAATTACTTCTCCGAGTATATATGCGCGCGTATCAGTCTCGTGAATATAATTATCTGTGTACACATGTCATTCATATCTAAAACATAATAAGTAAAAAGAAAGTAGATATAATTCGTATCTAAATTATTGAGTGTATTTATTATCGTACGAATTAACAATGATTATTGAATCTTATCATCACAAATGGATTAATTAATTAATACTTATATAAATACTATAGAGATAATTTGTCCATTTTCATCATATCTCTATATATTCTCGTAGTTTAACGTAATCAGATCTTACTGAGATGAATGCAATATAAATAAGGCGAGGCTCCTCTGATAAATTTAGTTAAACGTTGAAACAATAAAGTAAGGTGTATCGCCCGCATGAGGGTGTTATGACCCAAATACCTTGACCCACTGGCACGCGTTACAGGTGGGGCACAGTCATTCGTTCTGACGCATCTTATCTCGAATACTTTGTTCAAACCGAAGTTCTGATAAGGTAGATTCTACGTTCGCTGCGTCGACCTTCTTGGCTATCGAAGATTAACGAGCGAGAAAGGACGAAGGCGTGCTCGTTTTTACGCTCGATCGATCGATCTCGAAGTGATCGTTCCATTTCGACGATGGTTTTGTTTCTTCTTGGTCGTAAAACAAAACAAAAAATCAAAAAAAAAAAAAAAAAAAAAAGATTAAAAAGAAAAGAAAAAAAAAGAAGAAGAAAACAAGAATAGAAGAAAAGAGAAGAGAAGAAGAATGTACGACGGCCTATTTCAGTGGGATCCTAATAAAAAGAAAAGAAAAAGAAAAAAAAAAAAAAACAAGAAGAAAAAAGAGGAACAGAGAAACTTGGAGCAACGAGCGATTATCGTCGTTGCCATTATTTGGGTCACTCGTCCTTAGATTCTTTTTTTCTTTTTTAATTTTTTCTTTCTTTTTCTTTCTTTCTTTTTTTTTTTTTTTTTTTTTTTTTAATCTCTTTCTTCCTCTTAGAGAAATCACGAATAAAGAGACGGCAAATCTTTAACGTTTATACTCGGCTTTAGCCGGTCGTGGATAAAGTATCGTATGTATCTATCCGGTTGTTTGCGCTAAATTTGCATACGCCTAGCCTAAATTTTCACTCTCCTGCCACTCGTCCATCCACTATTTCGTATAAATAAAGTTGTGAGACGGAAGCCGAGCCTTGTGTGAAAGTATGCGCTGTAGTGAACGCTCGGTAGCGTTTAGTATCGATTGGCCCGGGATATATTAAAGTACCTCTTGAAGTGTCGAATAACATAGGAGTGATCGATTTGTGTTTTGTGCATGAAATGGTGCAAGGGATAATGTACGTATTGCTTTTATTCGTAGCAATATCGGTCGGCGTATTTGCTACAGTATCTGATAACGAGGTATATATATATATATATATATGTATATACATATATATTAAAAGATTCATTTTCACGTGATGATAAATCGTTTCACGTAATAAAAATTCTCTTTTATAATTCTTATAGACAAGGTCGGTGTTATCAAACGAGGTATATAACTTTACTGGCAAAGTTACAAACATAACTGATGATAAAGGATTTTGGGATTGGATTTATACTTTACTCGCTAAACCAACAACAACGACGATATCACCACCGATAATAGAACCTGAGGAATGTTCTTCTTGTAGTATGTAAAAATTATATTTAAATTTTTGTTGTTGATTTTTTTTTCTTTTTCCTTTTTTTTTTTTTTTGTTTTCTTCTTTTTTCTTCTGTTAGATCGCACTTAAAGGATTATATCGATCATTTGACTTTTCAGCTTGTGGTTTGACCAATACACAGAAACGAATTGTCGGTGGTGTTGAAACAAAAGTAAATCAATATCCATGGATGGCATTGTTGAAATATAAGAAACGTTTCTATTGCGGTGGATCTATTATAAATTCTAGATACGTTTTAACTGCAGCTCACTGTGTCGACAGGTACGATGACGTCACATCCTATCGTATCGATACTAATTGTAATTTTTCAGAATCGATTTAATCGTACGATTTCTCTATAGGTTTGATCCGAGTTTAATGTCCGTCGTTCTTTTGGAACACGATCAAAATTCGACGATCGAATCTCAAGTCCAAGAATACAAAGTGGAACAAGTTATAAAACACAGTGGTTACTCTATCGTTAATTACAACAATGATATTGCTTTGCTCAAATTGAATAATATTGTCATGTTCAAAGGTTTAATGAGACCAGTATGTTTGCCGGAAAAAGGTACATTTTTGAGATTACTTTTGTTTTTTTTTTTTGGTTCATTTTCAAATAGAGATTGTATATCAACATTTGATATCCCTAACGTGCTATATTCAATGATATTATTTTATGTAAATTATTTTTTTCAACAATGATATAACTAAAAATTGCTTACTGTCAAATGTATTAATTTTCAAAAAGTCGTAGTACCATGTAATCGATCGCAAAAGTATTAAGAAAGAAATCTATTTAAGATGATACAAATGGAATTTTTAAAAAATGAGATTTTTTCTTTTAATCTTTTTTTTTTTTTTTAGGAAAAACATATAGCGGATCAATAGGTATCGTAACTGGATGGGGCGCTGTTCATGAATCAGGACCTATTTCAAATACTTTGCAAGAAGTTATGGTCCCTATACTTAGTAACGCTGAATGCCGTACAACGAATTATCCATCGAGAAGGATCACTGATAATATGATCTGTGCGGGATACGCGAGAGGAAGCAAGGATTCTTGTCAAGTATATCAAAACTTCTTTTAACTGATCATTATGATCGATGATTAATCGTTGATCGTTTATCATCGATTGTGTCGAATTTTTTTTTTTAGGGTGACAGTGGTGGTCCATTACATGTCCTTAACGATACATCACATGTACATCACATAGTTGGTAAAAGAAAATTTTCTTTTTTTTGTTTTTTTTTTCTTTTTCTTTTTTTTTTTTTTTATATGAAATAAATTATTTAAAATTTATTTTAACTCATTAAATTTTTTCCCATACATTTTTTTTTATAGGTGTAGTCTCATGGGGCGAAGGATGTGCAAAACCTATGTATCCTGGAGTTTATACTCGAGTAAATCGCTATCTTACTTGGATTAAACAAAATACAGAAGACTCTTCTTATTGTTGTACATAGATAAACGATCGACAGAGACTGATTTAATCAATCATTTATTTTTAAATGATTTTCAATACTCGTACGTGATATTTAATATATATGACAAAATGAAGTCGCATTAAAACGAAATAGATAATAATTAACGAACTATTTATATATATATATATATATATTTTTGTTAGAATATTTTACATTTGTATGATGAAGATAAAAAAAAAAGAGAGAAAAAAAAAAAAAAGAAAAAAAGAGAAAGAAAATATTATCATTTCAATATTTATTTTGTTATCTAAAATGGAATGTATATCTTTGAAAAGATCCGATCGAATGGGATGCAGGAGAAACTTCATGTAAAAAAATTATTGATATGAAAATAGGAAATGGAAATGTGATTGAAACGAATCAGCCTCAGTGTAACGCTGATAATATACATACAGGCGTTCCTATACACACACACACACACCCATACATACATATACATATATATATATATATATATGAAAGCACATACGAATACAAGTTATGAAATCGTTGGGCGTGCGCGCGTTCGTGCCGGGACAGTGGCTACGTAGTAAACATGGCCGCGGAGAGCAGCGAAGGTTTGCCAATATCTCCGTCCGAGAAATCGTTGACCGGTAGTTTAGTGTCTGATGAAAATGAAAAAATCGTTTCGCGTTCACCCTCGAGTTATTCCATACGAGAAGATAAATGGCCGGATTTGGTGGTATCGAGACCTAAAAAATTGGACGCCTGGTGGTCGCCGAGACGTAAGTACAAACAACATACCAAACAGAGTCGAACGACACGAGCGCTATCTTTTTTTTCTTCAGGCTCATGCGCTGCCCATAATTGGGCAATTTTGGCGGGATTTTTCAAATGCACATTCAAAATTCCGCGCGTTTATATCGAGTAACTAATCAGATTACGACGCTAAACATTTCAATGATTTTTCTTATTATTTTTGATAAGTATAGAAAAAAAAAAAGACGAAGTTACACGATTTTTAGAAAGAGTACGTTTCTCTCTCTTTTTTCTTTTCAATCCAAATAGAATACTCATTAATTTGTGCAATATTAACGATATAAATATAATGCTGAAACTGATGTTGATAATACATATATTTATGTATATATATATATGTGTGTGTGTGTGTATGTGTATATGTGTATATGGAAATTTGACATGGTTTTTATGTATTCTTATCGTCAAATTTGCGATAAATTTGACGAGATTAATTTTGACCTCGCGTTGATGTCTTACCGACATCCTGGATTATTCATCGTTATATAATAAGTGAGATCTGTCGAGAGATGTCGTTAGGGTCGCTATCGTAACTATCGATTATCTTAGGTGGAGGTAACATCGGCGGGAAAATCAATAATTCCTTTGCGCCGGCGAATACGCCATTTTCATCGTGAAATGTTCCAACGACGACGTAACGTGTATCATCAAGCATTCGACGGTACTTTAGACGTAATATTTTGGGAATAATACGATTTAATAAAACTAAACGTTGAAGTTTTAAAACGTACGAGAAACGCAGTTACGATGTTATTACGATATTTTTGGATATTAACCAATGAAATATTTTTTATAATTCGCAAAGATGTTTCAATGCGAGGTGAAACATTTGTTTGAATAAACAAGATATATTAAAAGATCATCCTAGTATTTATCCTAAAGTGGATACGATTTGAGAGACATCTGAAGAATAATATTGTGGAAGGATTAAGGATTAGAAGAGAAAAGAAGAATTAATCTGTCTGCATTGCGGAACGAGTTCGTAATATCAAGTTGATTGTATTCGATCGATAAAGTCTCGAGGTCATAGGTGAGAAAAGAGAAAGAGAAAAGACATTGTGTTTTTCTGGAAGGATCTTCTATGCGGCAAGAACCCCAGAGCGGCTTGAAAACGCGACCTCCGGTCGATCACGGTGGTCTTCATCACGGCGGGGTCATGCTCGAAGAGGACATGGCCGGTGCCCAGGACACGATTTACCTTTGCAATTTTCGCGTGTCCGTTGATGGCGAGTGGCTCTGTTTAAAGGAACTTCAGGACGTTGAGTTTTCATTACAAGACTCGATACAACGTTCGCCTTCGCCACCGTTACCTCTTAGTGGTATTGATCCTCATCGTCATCGGCAACAGCTGTTACCCGAGCAGCGGGATTTTCGCGATGCATTACCGCCAAGTCCACCGCCGCCATTGCGTCACGTCTCAAGCTTGTGTCTGTACTCTTCTGCTTCTTCTTCTTTCTTTTCCTCTTTCAGCATCCTTTTCGTCCTCCACCATACTTATTCCATCATACTTATTCCTTATTATATTTCACATCAATCCATTAACGTATTTCTTTTTAACGGTGTTTCGTCATTAAATATCCATCATTAAAATTTTGAAATTTTTCTTACATTCGAAGCTGACAGCGAATTCATTTTCTTTCTTTCCTTTTTTTTTTTTTTGTTTTTTCGCTTTTTTTTCCCTTAAATCCTTTTCTTTTTTTTTTCTTTCTTTGTTTTTTTTTTTTTTTTTTTGACGAAAGATCTTACGAGAAGATATCTAAAATATGATTCACCACGTGGCCACGAGTCTCTTTCTATCGATTTCGTATGTTTTTACATGCTTCATACTTTTAATACGGTCTCGCTTTCACGATATTGTCTATACCATCAAGACCGAGTCACGCGAACACTCTATTTACATCAACGATTGCACTATTCCGCTTGCACGTCTTTCCGCATTTTGCATGAATTACTATCGTGCTTTTTTTCAATCAACTCGAATCAATCATGATTCTTATTTATCTTTACCAAAAAAAAAAAAAAAAAAAATAAAAAAAAAAAATCAAAGAAACTATATCTATTCACATATGCTTTTGCGCCTAACGCTTTGTGCTTTTCATAATGTAAGTCAAATCATAATTGGCAAATCTAAAATTACACGAACGAATACAAGAGAGAGAGAGGGAGAGAAAGAGAGAGAGAGAGAGAGAGAGAGAGAGAGAGAGAGAGAGAGAGATAAAATGGGAGAAAATGAACTTTGAACATTGAAAATAATGAAAGATGAAAACGGAAGGAATATTTTTGCAGCACGAGACCCGGTGATCATCGAAAGGAGTAATCTCGTAAATATTTCAAAGTTGATCGTGAAAGAGCTCATCGAAACTTCTTTAAAATATGGCCGCATGCTCGATTCGGATCATATGCCTCTGCAACATTTTTTCATCGTTCTCGAGCATGTACTCAGGCACGGTTTACGACCGAAGAAGGTAAAGGAGTAAGATCGAAGTGATCGTATCGATCAATTAACGACGATTCAACTTCGATTGCAGGGTTTACTTGGACCCAAGAAGGAGCTTTGGGACATCCTTCAGCTGGTGGAGAAATACTGCCCTGAAGCGCAAGATATTACATCAAGTATTCGCGATTTGCCGACGGTTAGGTACCACGCGTTTCATACTTTCTTTTTTTTCTTTTTTTTCTTTTTTTTTTTTTTATTATCATTCTCTCGAATATTCTTCGCTTTATCTTTCAATGGGAATATGCATTGATATCAAAAATGAAATTGTTTCGTTAATCGTTTATTTGAATGATATCAATCATTTAATTTATAATTCCTTAATTTATAATATAAATGATGTATTATCTTGCCAAAATATGAGTTTGAAGAAAGAGTTTCAATTTTAAAATATAACATAAATATCGAAAAAAGAAAATCTATATAAATTACTAATCGAAATATTTTTTATTTACTTTAAAAGATTTTTGATATTAAACATTTCTAATTGATTTGTTAAAATCTAATTGATTACGACTTACCTTTTAAAATGAATTAAGATAATATTGTTCTTTTCTGTTTTGGAATCATTGCATATTCCTATTTGTCCGGTTCGATCATTTTTCAGAGCATCATTATTTTCAGAACTGCCATGGGTCGGGCGCGTGCCTGGCTTCGTATGGCACTCATGCAAAAGAAGTTAGCAGACTACCTAAAGATTTTGATCGATCATAAGGACGACATTTTGTCTGAATATTTTGAGCCAGACGCTCTTATGATGAGCGAAGAGGCTATCGTGGTAATGGGTTTGTTGGTGGGTTTGAATGTGATCGATTGCAATTTCTGCGTAAAGGTCAGTTCATAGAAAACGAACAAACATACATATATACGAACAAACAAGCAAACAGACAAACAAACAAACAAACAAACAAACATAAAAACAATACAATAGAAATCATTAAAATCAAATTAATATATCGAACTCTATATCTATCTCGCGATAGGAAGAAGATCTCGATTGTCAACAAGGTGTGATCGATTTTTCGTTATATTTGCGCAATAGCAATCATATACCTGGAGAATCACCTGACGACGAGCTTGAAAATGACAACATGACGACTGTTCTTGATCAAAAGAATTATATCGAGGAATTAAATCGGCACTTGAAGTAAATCCATTATCGATAATTAACGATTCCCTTAATGATTATTCGAATGAAACGATCGGTTACGAATAAAAATGACATTTTTAGTGCCACTGTGACAAATCTTCAAGCCAAACTTGAAACTTTAACTACGACGAATGCTTTAATGAAAGAAGATCTGTCTATTGCAAAGAATAATTTTCTATCGCTTCAAGAGGAAAACAGACAGCTTAAAAAAGAATTAGGGATTGAGATCAAGGATCCTAATGAGGTATTCTTCTTAATCGGTAGATGAACGTGTAATTTTGCGATTAGACGTTACTTGGTATATTTTTCTTTTAGAATGGCAAGGCTCCTATTAAAATAACCGAAACTACGACGGAAATCGAAGAGCTTAGAAGTAGACTCGAATCAGAGAAGAAATTACGACAGGACACAGAGAAGGAATTGCAATTACAGGTCCGCGTTGTTGTTTTTTTTTCTTTTTCTTTTTTTTTTTTTTTATCCAATCGCAATAAAAATTATTCGTTGAGATTTATGCTTTTCAATAAAATGAACGATCTCGAAATAGATAAGCATGAAGTCGGAGATGGAGGTGGCGATGAAATTGTTAGAGAAAGACATCCACGAGAAGCAGGACACCATAATATCGCTTAGGCAACAACTCGACGACATCAAGCTGATCAATTTGGAGATGTACAAAAAATTACAGGTGATTCGAATCGTTTTTCCTGATAAGCAAAGTTTAATCCTATGATTTCTTGAAATGTTTCATTAACAAAACCAATTGATCTTAGGATGAATCTAAGAAAACATATGACTAATAATTAATTTTTTACAATACCACGCGTTCGTAGAGGAATAATTAGTTTATATTTACGTTTATTATCATAAACGAGATTTTCTTTTGATTTGTTTATACGGAATACGTACTACTTGGCAAATGGATAAGTAGAAAGTGGAATGTTAGTTAAGATTAGGCCCTCGAACGGAACCTCTCGGCAGTCTAATCTCCTTTTTTTAACTCACGTTTCAGATTTTATCAGGTACAGGGAGTCCTACGAGGGGCAAGCCCGAATACTCGCGGCACTTAGGTCTTCTTTTGTTTCTTTTCGTTCGTTCAAAGCGTAAGACTAGGCGTCTCTCTATTCTCTGTTTCTGGATGTGTTTCCCTTGTAGGAGTGCGAGCACGAGCTGACGCAGAAGGGCGAGATGGTGAGCCGGCTTCACGCCAAGACCAATCAGATCGGCAAGATTCTGAATAATCTCGAGAAGTACAATCACCTGATGAAGGATGGAGAAAATGTTCGGAGTCCGACGACGCCGTGTAACGCATCGAAGTCGATTTTAAACAAAAACAGTCCAACCTCGCCGAGAGGTTCGGCATTTGGAACGGAAAATGTTGGGGCCGATCGAACGTCAGGCGATCATCAGCAACGTAACATCGATAATAAACGGGCGAAAGAATCGTGTGAAAAATCTAAAAGGAGCAAATCCAACGACGACGTTGTCTCTACGAATGTTATTAACGAAAAAAAGCCCGTTAAAGAATGAAGACATTCTTCGTTTCGTCAATTCTCTTAGCGAGTCTACTTGTTAGAAATCTCTTTTTTCTACACGACGTAATAAGCGATACTAAATCGCCAATTTCATCGCAATTTCATCGCAATTTCATCGCAATTTCGACCTTCTCGCTTATCGCGCGAAATGTCGCTTTCCTATATGCGCTCCTTTTTACACGTTGTATTCGCGCGTTTCATCGATTATATCATATCTCTCGCTCGACGTTCGATCGCGAGCATCGATTCGAATAGTTCATATCTCTTCGAGATAATATGCGCCGAAATTGAGAGGAAAATCTACAACCATAAAACGTTTTATCTCTATACAGGCGCAGGATTATACAGGACAATAATCCCGAGAATAGTTTTCTGCGAGTCCCTCTATTATCTAATATCTTTCAAGAAGAAACACAAGTACGCGGCCATTCGATTTCTAATTTTCTTCTTTTTCTGATTCCATCGGATTTCATATTTATTTCGATCTCGAAGAACTCGTTTCTTTTTTTCTCTCTTATACTGAAGAAGAATTTATTTCAGGAATGCGAAGCTTCTCTTAATCATAAGACAGAACTGATCAAAAAACTGGAGGCTAAGACAGTGTCGATGACTGAGACATTCCAGAAACTGGATGAACAGTACGTTTGTTTGTCTTTCATTATTGTTAAGATTGTATATATTGCGTTTATTCGATCATTACAATATCAATTTCTATTGTTTCGTCAATATCCAATCGATTGTTTTTACATTTGATCCGTTAATATCTATTTCGTAATTATACCTATAAAAAAAAATTTTCATTTATTTATTAATCAAATAATTGCGATAGACAAAATTTAAATATCTAATGATTGATATATTAAATTTGTTATTAATCTGTCGCTTTATCGAACGGCCAATTTCTATCTGATCACGTACGACGATCGTGCATTTGTGATTCATTGAACAGCTATATGGCTATCGAGTATTTATTTTTTATGTAGAAGTACCATCGAAAAATCGATTCAAAAGAAATAGGATACGTAGCTGAAAAGATGACGCTACGCATTGAAATCTCGTGATGGGGATATTGGCAAACCTTCACTAATGGCTACTCGATAAGACTTACCTGGGTATATAATATATAATTAGGATTATCAAAATATACGATATATAAATATATATATATATATATATATATATATATATATATATATATATTATATGATAATGTCTTTCGCAATAATCAAGTAGATTTATACTCAATTAGGCGATTTCTGCCGAGATCATAGTAAAATATAATTCTACATAAACTAATTGTATTTCTCATCATTCATTATTTTTCCTTCGTTCGAAAGAAAATGTTTTTGTATTTAAGGAACTGAATTTGCGATCGTTCTTCTTTTCGTAAATATTATCTTATCGATCGAGCAATAAAAACATCGTATCGTTCGTTTGCTCGAACGTATTGACATTGAATATCATCGAAATTGCATCGTATCGTTCGAATGAAATATTCTCGATGATCAATTTAATCGGAGATACCATTTATTGTATAAGCATTGAGCTATGTGGTTGTCACGATTTGCACCGAGACACTAAGCATGCTTGTACTAATTGCTACAAACAATAAAATCATCAAATAAAACGATTATGAAGTTTGTTAATCCTTATAGTCGATCAAACTGTTTTTTATATTTTCTTTGTTATTAAAATTTTTCATTTATTACGAGATACGGGGATCGTTTATACCACGTTAATAGAAGGTAAGTCCAGTATATTAAATATTAGTAAATATAGAGAAAAATTAGAGAGAAAATCGAAGTCCGACATTAAGCCGATGGATTTTATTTCCACGGTATGATTTCAATTGCGTATTATTGAACAAAACGTTCGGACTTCTCATGTCGCTTTTGGAACAATACGTCCTTTTGAATAATTAAATAAAAGTGAAAGAAAGAGAAAGAGAGAGAGAGAGAAAGAGAGAGAGAGAGAGAGAGAGAAAGTGAATGAGTGTATGAGTTCGAGTGAATAACTTTAAATGGAAGATTTCAAAATTTTCCTCTTATTATTATACATTCAATCTTTGAAATAATATTATTAAAATTATTGAAATAACAAGATTACAGAATCAAATCGAGTATCCTAAAGGCTTTCTCTCTATTCTGTCACGTTAATTCGACTTCTTTCAATGGTTCCCACCGATATGCAGAGAGCGATTAGTAAGACTTAACTAGTTTTAGTGTTTCCATTGTCTTAGATCGTAGCCAATTAAACGCACAAGTTGAAGAAAATCCTTGAAAATCGATGCAACTTCGTATTCGAATCTCTCTCTCTCTCTCTCTCTCTCTCTCTTTCTCTCTCGGTGTAATAGTTTAAATGAATTTTCATGAAAATATACGAGAGTAATTAATATCGTGGTAATTAACGAGTCGCAAAACAGTTCCATAAATACAATTTTTTTATTCTATTTTTTTCTTTCTTTTTTTTTTTCTTTTAGCTCTTCTTTTCTTTTTTTTTTTTTTTTTAAAGGGCGGAGAAAGATTTTCTCCTTTATCGGCCCCAGGGCTAAATTACTTTCACTTTTCGTCCACGCTCATTCATCACAATTACATTTAGGATCATTACGCGTATTCATCGTCGACATAATTACGTTAAGTTACGTTACTTGTTCCGTTAAAAAGAGCCAATGCTTTTAAGAATTAAGGTCGAGCGATGTGACTTAATTAGGCGCAAGGAATTGGACGGAGTTAGAGCAAGGACCGAGGAGAAGGCTAAGGTCCTAGCTGCCGAGGCAGCCGAGAGGACAGCCCGAGCTAAGGACATTGAGAGGGAACTACATATGGAACGAGAATGGAGAACGTCCCTACAGGAATCATCGATCTCCAATGCAGAAAGGATTTCTCAGTTACGCCAAGAAAACGATCAGCTGAAGCAAATGTCAGAAGTACGAAATATTTATTTTTTATTTTTCTTTTATTTTTTTCTTTTTTTTTTCTAATAATCCCGTAATAAAGTTTTCAGCAAAATGAAGGAAACTTTAATATATTTTTTGTTTCTTTTAAGCTATGTTTAAAATATTATACTTTAAGGGGGATCCTTTTCGAACGATAAAAGAAACGGAAGAGAGAAAAAAAAAAGAGAAAAAGAAAACAAAACAAAAAAATGAGGAAATAACGAATAAGAAAAAAAAAAAAAAAGGAAATGCAATCGTCTATTTCAGAGATACGTAACGCTGCAGGAGGAGTATTATGCGTTAAAGGAGATCTGCTCGGAACAGGAAAGAACCCTGGAGGAACTTGGGGTGCAGTTGAGCGCAGCGAAACTGGCAACGGTCGAATTACGTGAGGCTGCTGACAATGCTCAACGACAGTCGCAGCAAGATGGCGGCGGGACTGCGTGGGCGGACGATCGACAGGTCACCCATTGCAAGGGTTGTAACCGTGAGTTCAACATCACTCGTCGTAAGGTAATCAAACTTTTTAATTACCCCTAGATCAACTATCTATCCCCCATTCTTCCCTTTTACTTGATAAGTCTTTGCCGATTTCTCTGAAACGGGTCTTCCATCGAATCGACATAGAATACGAGACACCTTCCTTAATTGTTCAATTATCCTCTGTCAAGTTGGAAATTACTCCTTCATTGTCAAAACTCTATCTACGGTCTTGTAAACAACTACCAGATGCTTCACATCCTATGATCTTCGAGAGAGAGAGAACTGCTGTTACTCGTGTAACAACATTCCACTTAGACGTTGTCAGATCGATTATGCTAATCATCTCGTTTCCAGGATGATTATTATCAAAGTACGGAGTTGGAATCGTTTGATTTGGCTAGGAGGGAATAACCCTTGCATTGTCTTTATGATGACATTATACAGAGAGAGAGAGAGAGAGAGAGAGAGAGAGAGAGAGAGAGAGAGAGAGAGAGAGAGAGAGAGAGAGAGAACATTCTTATCATTTTTACATTGGCGAAAGTGCTGAAATATTTTTTTTTTCTTCTTTCGCCTCTAACGCCGTCTCTCGTCGTTCCTCCCTCTTCTATCGTAGGATACTTTTTCTTCTTAACACGAATAACGCGCCGGCACGGTATAAGCACTTAAAGTATTCACCGTGAGATCTGATCGTTCCGAAGTGCGGTTGCGTGCATCGATAAGGAATAGTGGTAAGGAGGGTAAGGAGGGTGTTAGGACGGAGTCTAAGAAAGAGAAGAAGAAGAGAGAGAAAGAGAGAGAGAGAGAGAGAGAGAGAGAGAAGAAGAAACGAGAAGAGTCGAACTAAAGCGAAAGAGAACGAAAGTAAGAGAGAGAAAGAGAGAGAGAGAAAGAGGGAATGAAGCAAGCATTCGTCATACGGATAAATTCCGCGCTGAAATTTATACGCGCCAGTACCTTATCGAAATTTCGTGGACGTGCACGATAGACACGATTTACTGTAACGGCGAGCTTCTCGACACTCAGTGCTAATCGTGAGCAGTATTCTTTAGCCTTCACATAGTACAAAAAGAAATCCGATTAGCTATCGTTGATTTTATTTTTATTCTTCGTTCACGCATTTCCGACGTTTCAACGGAAGAGAAAAAGAAAGAGAAGGAGAAAGAGTAAAAGAGAGAGAGAGAGAGAGAGAGAGAGAGAGAGAGACAAAATATGAAAGATGATTCTTCGACTATGGTGTTCCCCTTAAATAAAAATAGCTTCGAGCAAGCGTGTCCTTAGCGCAAACGATTCATTCCTTCGAAGAACGAGAACGTCCAATTACATTATTGCACCATCACCCGATTTATATTCATGATTACATGTCATGCATGCAGGTTGTGCATGCATATTCAGTCGCGGATGCGATAGAGACGTTGCGCCGTTCCGTGAAAATACATTTAGACTGTATTCTCTCTTTGTTTTACTAAGGTAAGAAAAGGAGACGCTTGCACTAGGAAGGATACTGTTGGACGACGATGTTGTGTATGAGAGAGAGAGAGAGAGAGAGAGAGAGAGAGAGAGAAAGGTAAAACGGGCCCGTAGGTTGGTAGGAAAGGGAAGGCTCGGTAAGTTATTGCATAATAACAAGGCTCTAGGTACTCAAGGCATCCTTGTTACTCATTTTTCGCGGCGTGGATATATTACCATACTGTTTAATATAGACCATGCAAGCCGTGGACAAGGTTCGTCCAGATGAAATCGTACCATAAGGCAAACCTTACCTTAAGGGCCGTGTTTACGTTCGCGAGCATCGAGAAAAGGAGGGGTGAAAGTTGCCACCTTCTACGTTTACATCCTCTCTCTTTTTCTCTCTCTCTCTCTCTCTCTTCTCACACTGTAGGTGTAATTCCTTTTTAGGAAGTTCGAAGAAAAAGTACGGTAGACGTAAGCTCGTGTATTTGTACATGCAAAGGCATGCAAAATAATGACCCACCCTTGCGTCCACCCTCCTTTCTGTCCGGTACGTTGCTTTTACTTGAACCCGCGTTGGCCGCTCTCCCCATCCGGAATTCTCGCAATACTGCGAACTTTTTGATCTTATTCATACGGACAAATTATTCCTCTATGGTGGTAATATTTTATTCTCTCTCACTTTCTTCTTTCATGATATGAAATCGGTTCATGATCAAAAATTTTGTACGGGTCGTCCACTGCAAAAATCATACCTTCGTACCGACGATCAAAAACATTTTTCTTCAAGCGTGGAAACGCTCGTATATTTCAGGAAAATTTTCTAATCTCCGTTCTCTTCAATCAACGCAGTCAACGCGTTCCGCTCACATTTATTCCCATGAAGAAACGATCCGTCAGCATTCCCATCGATTCTATCAGCAATTTCGATATCGATGATTCTTCGATCTTCTCGATAATGAAAGCTACACCGTTATTATTTTTCCCAATATATGCTCTGTGCTAAAATATAATACGTAACTGTATCGGCCCGATTCACATGGATACAGTTACATTCTCTCATATTTCTTTTATGCATCACGAAATACATGCATCAACTTGATCGAAAGTTTCAACATAATGCACGAAATGTTATCTTATTCAGAAGAAAACGATGTTTCAATTCGAAATACACGAACGAGTATGATCTATGAACGATTTTCAATATATATATATATGTATATATATATATATATATATATATATATATATATATTCGTTTCCGATCTACCTTTTCCCTTTTATCTATTTTTCTTTTTATTTTTTTTCGTCTTTTTTTCCTTTTCTTTTTTTTTTTTTTTCTTCAATTAAATTTTCTTTCAAAACAATGTCCCTGTTGTATCTCATTTTCTTAACTGGGTTTTGCCGCATGAATACACAGAGCAGGCCAACTGAGAAAATTCACTGCGAAAGCTTACGGATCGCCAACGGTCCATCATTTGGTCGACAGTATCTTTTGGATCTGATCTCGTAGAGACTGATTTATTCTTCTTGAAAAGTATCTATAAGTAGGTATCTATCTCCGTTAAAAGATAAGGTGTGAGAAGGGGTGATTCGCGTTAGAGTATGCCGGTAGGAAGTTGCAGGCACCAATCTACTGCGTTTAGGTCGTAAGTCATGCTGATGGGACGGTTCAATAATTAAGTTCGTTGAGGAAATCGGTTATCGAGACGATATTATTCGCCGTCTTACTTTCCGGTAATAACTGCTAACTTCGACCGCGCACGTCGAAGCCATTGGCTTCATTCGTCGTCTTACTTAGCTTGGATTCAATTTAGATGTAAAATTTAGTTGGGCTTACCCTTGAGTCTTCTTCACCTTCTCGCTCATCTTCTCTCATTTCTCTTTTCTCTCTTTCTCTCTCTCTCTCTCTCTCTCTCTCTCTCTCTCTCTATTTATCTATCTATCTATCTATCTATTTATCTCTTTCTCTCTCTCTTGTTCCTTTCCCTTTTGGTCGACGAAATTCACATTATTATAATAGACGGTCGGTAATGGTTCGAAAATAAAGAGGTCCGATAGGTGGAAAAACGAAGAGAGTTCAGTTCTTTTACGTGAAACGATGAGGCGAAGAAACGCGTACTTCTCATAAAATCGTGTTTTTATAATCGTAGTCGACAAACCCTCTCTTACGAAGAACGTTCATGTCGAAAGAAGCTTTCACGAAAAAGGAGCCAATCGGGTGAACACATCCATATATATATATATATATATATTTTTTTTTTTTTTCTTTTTCGATAAGAAACTTTCCTATCCTTATATTATTAAAAATCCTTAGTCTTATTTGAATGTTTCAATTTGTCGTTTATTCTTTCTTTCTTTCTTTCATTATTTTTTGTTTTTCTTCTTCTTCTTCTTCTTCTTCTTCTTCTTCTAACGAAATTATTTTTTTTTTCCTTATATCGTTCCAGCACCACTGCCGTAACTGTGGAAATATATTTTGCAAGAGCTGTAGCGACAACACGATGTCCCTGACTGAAAACTCTAAGCAAGTACGAGTTTGCGACGAGTGTTACGTTTTACTAGTTGGCCGATATTCGGTAATGCTTTAACGCGTACTTCCTCATGTGTGATTATCTCATGAGGAGTAATATGGAAGAGGAAGGATCTACAAAAAAAAAAAAAGAACAAAAAAAAAGGAAAGCGAAGAAAGGAAACCGGAAGGAGATATATGAGAGGAGGAATGGGATCTCTGATGGAGAACGACGTCTAACCTCTCCCGTTCATTATCTATTATTTGCACGCGTTTTCGACGTACAAAAAAAGAAGTTTGAAATTTGCTACTTCTTTATATTTTTTAGGATTTAGTTTTTCTCTTGAAATTTTTTCTTATTATATAATATTTTTTTAACCGGGAAACGGGAATAACGAATTTTGTACAATTTTCATTTACATACGTACCAAACTGAATCTTTCAATCTCTCTCTCTCTCTCTCTCTCTCTGTCTCTCTCTCTCTCTCTCTCTCTCGTCTTTTTCTGTGAAATATTTTTTCTCTGTTTTTTTTTCTCTCCTTTTTTTTTCTCTTTTCCTTTCTATTTTTTTTATTCGGATCGAAAAGTATATTAGAGAGAGGAAACGGGAGAGGAAATTTCGTTCAAGCCCATCGCACAATTTCGCTTATGATTTCAAAACGATCCCGGCTTGCACGCGTGGCTGCGTTTCGAAACTCGTCTCTTGCGTTCCACGTTTTTCCTATAGCTTTCTCCACCTCTTTCCACCTCTCCCGTCCCTGACGCAACCCCTACTTTCTCCCCTCCGTCCTCTTTACCTCACTCAACCCCCTCCCCTTCACGCCCACCACGCGCAACCTCGCGTATCTTCTCTCTTTGTTTTTACGTTATACTATATTCGATATCCACTCGATATTTTTGCACTTGCTCGTCCGTTATTTACATTGGGCCCCACTGGACTTTGGACACGTTGTTTATGTTCGTGCTCGATACGATTCTGATACTCAATGGAAATCCCGAAAATTGCGGAGCTAGTATGCGTCTCGCGGCTTTGCAACGCATTCGTGCCTGTACAACAATATTTTTTAAAACGTTTTGTAGCCTTTACGATAAAAGATATTATACGCAAATAAAGTACACTGTTTTCATAAAAACAAATCTGTCTATATGAGAAGACGAAGTGATTCGAGTTAACGATCATCCCTTTTATAAAACATTTCTTTTCAGTAATATACTTTAGGGCGAAACGAGTGTCGGATTTAAATAGAATCGAATCTTTCCTACTTGGTATACCGTGAGAACCATCAATGATGACCGTAAGTCGATATCCAATCGAATTGTGAATACCTTCGTTCTCCATGAAAGGATTAACTTCACGGTCTATGTGGATACGAAAGCAACCGATTGAGAAGGTAAGTACAAACGTTGAATGAGAAAATGTGTGTATGTGTGTGTATTTGTGTGTGTGTGTGTGTGAGAGAGAGAGAGAGAGAGAAAGAGGAAAATGGATTTCTCGGAGAAAGGAAACCATACCCGAAGAAAATGCCAGGCATAATGTGTAATCTAGGCAACCGAACGTAAATCCCTTCCTCACACGCGTTCCCTTTAATCTACCAACTGGGAACCACACGCCATTCCATTGACTTCAACTAGGAACTCTGGAGGCCCATTGGAAAACGTTGCCCTCTAAACTCACTTGCCATTCTTATTCTCTTTTGAATACATTAACGATGACTATACTAGAAGGTTACGTACTTACTTTTACTAAGTTTAATATAGCAAATTCATTTCGTTTCCCTTAATGGTAAAATTTAATGATAAACGTTTTGTCACGATATTACGAGCTCTTCAGACCTTTACGGAAAGATAATGTGGGTTGATTCATAAAAAAGTGTTGTTACGGATGAGGAATTTATATCATTATATATATATATATATATATATGTATATATATATATATTAAAGGGTGTAATCCTTTTTAAATGACACCGTCAAATATCTCCTATTCCATTAGTTTTATAAATAAATGTTTCAAATAAAGGTTGTTAGATTTTTTGAGGATGTGAGAGGAGCGAGAATGCATTATTTATTGCAGTTATTTCATAGATGATGAAATTGTTAAGAAATTGAAGTCATAATAATTTTTTTTTAAATGGTATTAAGACTTAACTTAATGGTATTAAGTCATATGAAATATCAATACGAAACTGAAGTTTATTTTTTCATCGATATTGATGATAATAATAATATGTCACGACAATAATAATTATGATACGGCGCAATTTATAATCATAAATCACAAATCATAAATCAAAAATTACAAATCATAAATGCCGTGACGTATTTTATAATTATTAAGATAATATAATACTACAGGCATCATATATTTTTTATAATTATCATTTCTTACTTCTTTACTATTTGTTATAGTTAGTTGAGTTGATTTATGAACGAGTATGATTTTATCATAACGAGTTGATTTCTGAATTAAGTTGATTTATGAATGAGTATTAGTTTTATCATTTCCTTACTTATAATAATATTTATTTATAAATCCTAAATATTTTATGAAACATATAAATATATTCAAGATATTTTCTTCTTTTCATCTATGCATTTTACGTACCTGTTGCATGAAATTCATTCTGAAAATAATAAAAATATTAAAATATTCAAAAGTTTAATCTCGAAGATAATAAAAGGATTATATGATGCTATAATATGTTTGTCTATATATATATATATATATATATATATATATATATATATATATATATATATATATATAGTCATGTTTCCTTGGTTATAAAAATATTTTTAAAGGATAAGAAATTTCTTGGGAGAACTTGATGGACGTAACAATGGACGAATCAAGCTTTCTCGGTTTAATGTGTAAGCGCGAGCAGGAATCTTGCTCGGCGTTGCACGAGTAGCCACGGAACCGACCGCGATAAGTTTCGAAGCTGTTTTGGTTGGTTGTGGGCGCGCGACCGCTCGTAGGCCAACTTGTCAGCTATCTACGACTTTCGAAAGCTCGTTAGCCGCGAACGTGCACGCTTAAACGGATGCTAAATTGAAATCGATCCTCGGTGCCTTGCCTTCGGTTTCGAAACCCCTTCTTTCTCTTACCTCTATACCTATCTCAAACGATATTCTCTCTCTCTCTCTCTCTCTCTCTCTCTATTCCTATTGCATCGTTCTTCTTTCTTCAACTTAGTATAGGTGAGTTGAGTTAGTTTCGGTGTACCTTGCACGAAGCCGGCGAGTGCACGCGACGGTTTTCCCTCCCTTTTACAGAGAAATCCCTTAAACGATTCGCGTGCGGGGATGCGAAATATTTTATAGAACGAATCGTCGATTCTCGTCGATGATTAAAAAATTCTACTTTCGATCTAATTTATAAATTTTTAATGATAATAGATTACGAAGAAGAATCATACGTATCTATATGTTTACATCTGATACAGATAGATCCATTGCTTAACATAAGGATTTTCGTCTAATTATGAAGGATAAGGATCCTTCCTAGCTAGCTTTTCCATCAGTTAATAGCTGGTTTAACGTCGAGCATGTAGATTTCCCTTTTGAATAATCTAATCGATTGGGATGGCATGCGTATAATAGCTATAAAAGGAAGGTTGTTGCGCGTAATAACATCCGACCGGAGGTGCGATTTCATCGGGTGCCACTCGGATCTGAAATTGTAGGTAGAAACGGTGTAGGTAGAAATTAGCACGCGAACACTTAAGGATAAGGAAGAGTATTTGAATATTTGAACGTATGATTCATTAGTAACGCAAGTTTTCGATTTTTCTTTCTTTTCTTTTTTTCTTTTCCTTTTTTTTTTTTTTCTCTCTTTTTTTTCTTTTTCATCCGACTTTTCCCCACAAAACGGCTGGTAGAAAAAGCAAAGAACATAATTTCGTAATACGATGGACCGTAAAAAGCGTAGTGGTAGAGTCCACAGCAAGATCAACGATGCGTAGCCACTTCCGAGTTTAGCAAAGCACAATGAAAAAGCGCGAAATGAACGACATTCAACGACGCGACATACGAACGTGTATGTATCACGGATTCGCAAACCTCTACTCTTTTTTCCTCCCTTTTTCCTCTCTTTCTCTCTCTCTCTCTCTCTCTTTCACTCTCTCTTTCCCTCTGTATAACGTAAAAAATGGACCATTCAGTGATGCAGCGAGCCGTAGCAAGTCATACAAAGTAGCGAAAACAAATGATTGTTTTCCGTCGTGTTTTCAAACATCCCTTTCTATTCTATCGATCCCTTTACCTTTTACCATTCTTTTTGTTAGTTATTCTCAACAATTTTTTTCTAGATTTATTATATTAACTGGTAAAAAAAATTTAAGAGGAAGATAAATTGAACAAAAAAAAAAAAAAAAGGAAAAAAAAGGAACGAACGAACGAACGAAAAAAAAAAGAAAAAAGAAAAGGAAAAGGAAAAACAAAAGAAAAGAAAAGGAGACATGATAAATTTTGCAAAAGTTCGATTTAAGAAAAATTTGCATTTGTACATTCGGCATTCGGCATTAGTATTGTGGATGCATCAATTACGACGTGTTGCCTATAGATACGTGCGACCACGGCGACATTGTTTAATCGTACCGGTGATATTTCACGACATTGGGTCATCATTTGTGGCGTTGTCGTTCCACTGATGAAACGGTAGCAGTATGTCGGTATACGTATTTATCGGCAAAACGATTCGTTTTCCGCGACTTCCGATTTTAAAGCCATCGTGACGTACTCCATCGTCAAAAGAAGTACCGATCCTCGATTAGAATTATTTCATACTGTATAAATATACTCTTCAATTTCACTAGATGAAAATAATACAATATAAATCGATTGTTATTCATTTATAATATTTGAAAAATTCCATCTTAAGATTTTTAAGTAAATCGAGATATTTCAATTCGATAATGGATAAACATTTTTTTTTTTTTTTTTTTTTTTTTTTTTTATTAAAGATGCTCTTTAAATAGGGGTCACTTTTTTTTTTTTAATATCATTTATAAATAATACTTATTCAGTATGGAAAATGGAAAATAAGGAATGAAGGATCGTTGGTATAAGGATTTTAATAGTTTTTATTTTGTATGTCGTTTTGTTTATTTTAAACAATCGTAGAATGATTCGAAGGATTAAGTCTCACTTTGTCGAACCTTTTATGTTTATTCTTGGAAAATTAAGTAGCTCTTATTTTCTAAAGAGTTGCTTTATCTTTATTGCATTGTACTAACGTGCCTTTGGCTCTTTTAACCATTTATTATCCTCCAGTATCCTGTTGACTCGAGAGAAACAGAGAAACGTATAACCAACAACTTGAAAGGATGGACCTTTTGGATAAGTACGTACCCTTACCAATACATTGCAGTTTCCTTTGACTCAACACCTTGACGAGCCCGCAGAAGAGAGTCAAAAGTTTCGTCGAACTAGTAACAACTAGATTTTGAAAGTGCGGTAATCCCGCACTTAAACAACTTGTAACTCGCAGTGATCCCGCATTTTCCCAGTTCCACTTTCTGCCTTCTAATAATTTCATAGTTAATAGTCGAAATATTTCTAGACAGCTCCGAATGAATTAATAAACATAAATGAACTCGAATAAATAAAATTGTTTTCAATAAAAAATCATTCATCCTGATATTTATTACACATTTATATCATAGCGAATAAATATATAAATATAAATGTTAATATTAAAAAACGAAAAAAAAAAAAAAATGTATAGACGTATATCGATTTTAAAATATGAAATGTGTCGAATTTATTTACACGACAGCAAAATATCCGATAGGAGAAATTTATTTTACGTAATATTTCTATTTAATTTGAGATAATGTTATATAAAAAAATTTTAATTATATTTGTTTTCTTCTTCTTTTTTTTTTCTTTTTTTTTTCTTTAATGCGTTGCCCGATGATAGCTGTGAATGATTATAATGATCTTTGTTTCGAATCTCTGGGATTTTATATTGAAAAGATATATTCATTTAAATTTCGCAAATTCATATCGTCAATAAATATGTAGCATATATACATAAAAAAAAGAGTAGTAATAAATAAAAAAGATCATGCTGCAATAGCGAGTGGCGTAAATTCTAAAAATTTATGTATATAAATGTTCCATGTCTTTCACATATACTTTTATCAACACATGAAAATTATTTTATTTCTCAAATAAGAAATTTTAAACAAAGATCGTATTAAAGAGCAAATGTTTATCTACATTTTCGTAATAATTAATTAAAAATTTGTGGAAAAAGTTAAAAATAACATTAACGAATAATTTTTATCTGATTTAAACGAATTTTTGTCCAAATTTATTGTCACGTTTAAAATACATATGGTAAAATCCTCGATATATATAATCGTACTTTATCCTAAAAAAAATAACGTCAAGAGATCATATAAGCGTAAAAACGTCATAAAATAAATTAAAAGGAAATCTCTTAAATTCATTTATAAAAACCATTAATGAATAATTTTAGTGTATTTTAAACTGATTTTTTTTTCTTTTTTTTTTTTTTAGATTTATTGACACATTTCAAATACATATGAAATATTATCACCAAACGACTTGATATCTTCACCTATAAATAGTAAAAATTAAAAAAAAAAAAAAGAAAAAAGAAAATGGAAGAAAGAAAAGAAAATATTGAAATGAAATATTTTTTTCTTGTGTCAATATTCTATAGAAAGAAATTTCTATGAATAACTTTTATATATTTTAAATTAGTTTTTTGTCAGATTTATTGTCACATTTCAAATATACACACACACACACACATATATATATATATATATGATTATTCTCGAGATATAAAATCTCATATATATATATTTTTTTTTTATATGAAATAAAAATGACACAAGATATAAAAGGAATGTTTTATTTTTATTTTTGCTCAGAATTCAACTGAATAAAATTTTTTTTTCGGCTAAATAATGACAATTGCATTACATATATATATATATATATATATATATATATATATATTTTTTTATATGTGTATATATAAATATATAAATCAACTATAATCGATTCTTAATTTTGCGAGTGAGTCAAGTGCGAGAAGAGGGAGTGTATATTTCGATAGGAAATATAGGTGGAAGTGGGATAGTTTTCTTGGTGGAGTTGTGAAGTGGAAAAAGTAAATTTAACATGAGCTCCGAAGTAGGAAAAGTAAATGTGTGCGCCGGCGCGCAGGTTCCGCGCGTTGGCGGCAAACCATGAGAGAGCAGTTTGGCGTTTGGGTTGCGTCTAAGCGTCAGTTGACGTAGACCCGTCGTCGACGTAGCAATATGCTTTTCGTTTTCGCGATCCCGGTGTTCTCCATCGCGACATGGGCATCCGCGCTGAACGATCCGTTATCAGGTAAATCGACAATGTGCCGACACATTGATACTTCTCTCTCTCTCTCTCTCTCTCTCTTACTCTCACTTTCTTTCTTTCTCTCTCTCTCTCTTTCTTCCTTTTATTTTCTCTCATATATACAAATAAGCACAGATAGAGTTTCATATAGCTTTTGCACGAATGTCACAATAATTTTATAATTTTCCTTTGTTTTTTTTCTTTTTTTTTTCTTCTTTGTTAGACGATAACATAAAATATTTTATAAACATTTTCCGTTTAAAAGATCGTGAAAATTGTGAAAACTAACGACTAATGGATCCTTTATTCTCGTACAATATTTATTAATTTTAACGATAAAAATATCTAGATCTTTAGCTTTTCCTTTTACTTTTTTTTTTCTTTTCTGTTTTTCTTTTTTTTTCTTTTCTTTTCTTTTCTTTTTTTTTTTCATAACAGAGAGAAAAGTAAGTAATTCGATGTGACGAGAAAAATTGTTCTTAAAAGATCGTGTCTATCTAGTGAACGTCGAGTAAAAATATCGATCACTTGATCAAAATCGCGAAACAATCGTGACTATCTCGATTATGCTGGTGTCGCGAGTAAAGACATTGAAATGGAAAGCTGCATACTCTGCATTGTTCCACCTGCGACCCTCCCCCTTTTCTTCTTTCCCTTCGTTGCTTTTACTTCGATCTTTTCTCTCTATTTCTCTCCCACTCTCTCTCTCTCTCTCTCTCTCTCTCTCTCTCTCTTTCTATTTCTCTCGTTCTCTTAGCGGGCGGCAAGCACGGTTGGCAAGTATAAATTATCACGGCGGAAGTTAGTCCAACGAACTCTCCTTATCCATTCGTACGATAATAATTACTCTCTCTTTCTTGAGCGACTTCCCGGCCGGAATAGGTTCTTTAGTCGTCGTCACTGGACACATTTCGTAGATCGTGCTAGGAACGTGGGCTTCGTTTATTTGCATCTTCCATCTTCTTACCACCAACAGTCCTTTTTTACCTCCGATTTCATCGTCTAACAATAGACTTCTCCGTTATTCTTTTTATTTCGATACTATTTTAATATTTTTTATATTTCGATACATTTTTAAGATTTTGTTTCTTGAATAACAAGTTGGAATCGATTATCGATGGTTAATTCTTTTTCCAATTTTTCATAGAATTTTTGAGAAACGAAATTGGAAATTTCATTGAGGTTACTAAAAACAACTTTATTATTAACTAAATAGTTAGCTATCTATAGAAATTAAAGAAACGAATGTATGTAGAATTGGAAAATGAGAATATAAATCGATAGAACTTATTGGAAAACGATCGTTTGACTTGTTTTTTATAATTATTTATTTCCGTTAACGAGAAAAATAAATTCGACGTATTAAATGGAAAGTGAAATAAAAAAGATTTTATAGATTGGCGAAAGATACGAATAGCTAATTAGTTTCATTCGGTATTATTAAATCTCTCTGATATATTGATCTTTTTAAAATACTTTGAAGAGAGTACGTCACACTTCTTAATGATCTTAACGATTTTTTAAATGACAAGAGGGAAAAAGAGAAAGAAAGAGAGAAAGAGAGAGAGAGAGAGAGAGAGAGAGAGAAAGAGAAAAAGAAAGACAGAGAGAAAGAGAAAGAGAAGCAATCTCGTTAATAGAGAGAGAAAGATAATTGCGTCGATGCACGCTCGACTTTGCCTCGAACGCATCAAATTTGGTGGTTACGCAAACGATGGTGGCCTTTGAACTCCTACTGTCACTTTCCAACTTTTAATTACTGCCGGTAGTCGATGATTGACGCGAAAGTACATTCGATTTCAAGTTAGTATAAAAGGGTTTTATTCCAATCGAGTGAGAGGAGGAGTTTCGACGTAAGGCCTGTGTTATTCTTTCGCGAGTAAATACAGCCTCGTCATTTTTACAAACGATACCGATGGTTACTCAACCGTTATATATATATATATATATATATATATATATATATATATACTATGTACTTAGGTTACATAGATATACCTATGTATGTGTATGTAAACTAAATACTTTTAACGTATATGACGCATCAATTTTAACGTAGAAATCCGTTCTAAAAGATATCAGATCTATCTTCTCTAATAGGAAGGAAGCTTGAAATGAATTATCATTCCGTTTTGGTTTTGTAAATCAATAGGTTTGATAACGAAGCCAAGCGTTTTCCCGACGGTTTTAATACGAGTCTGTTTAATCGAGAGACGATCCTTCCCTCGTCGATCGTCTTCCTTAATCACGCGCGAGATTAATTAGTCCTCTGACGTATATGATTGGTAAACAGTGTAATATTTGCCGGGGTGATTTCGCATTTGATTGCACCTAATTCGCAAACAGCAAAGCACCGTTAGTCGACTCACCCTTCCTATATTTGTAGTCGAATCGTTGCTGTAAAGGGCATTGACGTTAAAGCGAGAATTTCACTGCGTTTCGCGCCTCGGGAGGACCGTGAGAAGGTCGAAAATCGAAAGCACGTGCGAACGGACTCTTGGGAGTAGGAACATTGTGCGTAAAGGACAATACATGTGTTCACGTTCTACCTAAATATCGCGAGATAACCACTACGTGCTAAGTTGAACAACGTACCAAATAGATACGAGAACACATTATATTTTCTTCTTGTTTCAATGTTGTTACTGTACCATATACATACTGTCGGTTTTAAACAGGATACTGTTGAATCTTTAATATCTGATTCACGGATGTGTACCCATTGAAAGTATATATGAATACAAGAAACTAATATGAGAAAACTTCTTTTTTTTTTTTTTTTTTTTTTTTTTTGTAAATGAATACGGGGCAAATGTGATATTATTATTTTATTTAAAATTCGTACGGCTTATCAATTATTTTTAACGCTTTTATTTTCCTTATCGAATTTTATATATATATATATATATATATATATATATATATATATCGATGATTATCAACGTATAAACACATACATAAACAATTAATACACATTGCGCCCTTAAATAATACTTCTTATATTATTTTTATATTTGTACAATTAATTATATCGTTTTATGTAGATTTAGATTTAAACGATTTAAATAAAACATATATCTATTATAAGTGTTGAGAAAAAAATATTATAATATTTATCTGATACATTGTCTATGGTATATTAAAAGAACTGTTTCATTGATCGTAGAGTATACTCGAAAAATTTACTAGTGCGTAATAATCAAAGAAAACACGAAAGAAAGAAAAAAAAAAAAAAAGAGAAATAATAAGGAAGGAAAATAAAAAAAAAAAAAAAAAAAAAAAGAAAAAGGAAAAAGAAAGAAAAAAAGGAACAAAAAAAGAAAGAGAAGAAGACGAAGATCGACTGGAATGATAACGTCGTTACTTTAGAAATTTCACGTTAACGAAGCAGAGGTAGCTTTTAAAGGGAGGTACGAAAAATTCAGTTCAGAGCACTCAAAGCCATCGTTAACGGTCTCATAAGAATCAGCAGGTTAGTAAACGATACTGAACGGGTCTCTGTGTTATCTGAATCGTGTATTATAAAATATAATTAAGAATTAGGTATCTGTCTAATGAGTCAAACGTACCGTGAGAAGAAGAGTGCGGTATCTTCTCAGTAGTTGAAGAAAAATTGATCGAGCAGAAACGCATCGATGTTTTACGAACGATCGATCTCGTCGAACGTTGAAAATGCCTCTGTCGATCGTTCGGACGTGCATAAATATTTATTCGACGTCGTTACGCGTATGTACGTTAATCTGCGGATCGACAAGCTTAAAGAAATGCCTTCCGTTATTCCATAGCGAGAATTCGTAGCTTTCGTGCTTGGTTATATTTTTCGTGGGAATTTTCGATATTCGATAGAAAAGCACCTCGAATGAAGAGAACGAATGTTGGAATAAACAGGGGTATAAAAGAATGACTGAGTGAGTGAATGAGAGAGACAGAGAGGAAGAGAGAGAGAGAGAGAGAGAGAGAGAGAGAGAGAGAGAGAGAGAGATAGAGATAGAGATGGAGAAATCCGCTTGGTCGCACAAACATTCCAAACGTTTCCTACCCTTTTACATATGTATATTACATTTTGTTAGTTATATAACACAGACGTAAAATGTATTTCCTTTGCGGAGAAGTCATACTATACGAATACGAACTTCTCATTGAGAATTCTACTCGAACGCGATCGACCGTTAAGCACGCATTTTCACGCGCGAAGGGTTGGATTGTTTAACCGTGCTTTCATGCTTTGTGCTAGAGAGTTTACGGATTTCTGTCTCTCTCTCTCTCTCTCTCTCTCTCTCTTTCATTCTTTCTCTCTTGTTGAAAGAGCATCGAGAGACACACCGGCATATAAGCGATAGGATCTCCCAAGTACGAGACGCGCATCGCATGTTCGCACGGGTAAACCTGTAAATTAGCAGACTGCTTTGACTTCGCTTACGCGAACTCGAGTAACGATCTTTTAACTTCTCTTACGAGCTTGCCTACGTTTCACGACGTGAAAGCTTAGTTTTCTTACCTTATTGCATCCCTCTTATATCTTAAAGGTTTATTCCTTCTTACGTTGTTAATCCTTTAAATAAATATACGTATACTTTTTCATTTTTTATTAACGTAATCTTTTTCTCTTTTTTTTTTTGTTTTCTTTCTCTCTCTCTCTCTCTCTCTCTCTCTCTCTCTCTTCATATTTTTTTTTACATTCCTCAAAATTAATTATTATTTCATCGATTTATCATTGAATTATTGTAATTATATATCTATAATGATATTATGATAAAAGGATTAAAAATATTATTTTAGTTGGATCTCATAAGATTAATGGAAAAGAATTAGGAAAGTTTGCCTAAACGAATTGTGTGTTTATCTACTATCGGTATCGGTTTGCTCGATCACGACTCGGCTCTAGGATATTCTCCTAGACCGTAATAGTTTCGTAGGAAGGGTTTACGCTCGAGATATCCTTACTCGCATCCCGCAGTTTCTATCCATGCGCATCTCTTTCCCTATCGTCGTATCTTAACTTTCCCCACAAACCACCAAGGCTCTACGGCGCCCGCACAAATTTCGTAGTTAATTAGCAACGATGAATCGCGTTACCTTTGCAAAAGACTCCCTCTCGGAAGAAGAGTGCTTATCGTGGATGCGCTTATTACCTCTTACAGTCTTTTTTCTATTCTTTTTCTCTTTTTCCCTTTTCTTTCCTTCTCTCTTTCTCTCTTTTTTCTTTTTTTTTTCCTTTTTTCTTTTTCTTTCTTTTTTTTCCTTTTTTTTTTCTTTTTTTTTTTTTTTAATCGTCAATGCACTTTTTATCAGAGAGTGCAATGAGGTCTCTTCATTTTATGAAAAAAGAATGAATAAGATCCGAAGTTGAGTTTTTCTTTTTTTTTTTCCCTCTTTTTCTTTTTCTTTTTTTTTTTTCTTTTTTTTCTCTCTTTCCGTATTTTTGCGCGTTCTCCTTTCTTACTTATTAATCGTTGACCAGCTAAGGCTTCCATTAATACTCTTCATCCTTTTCCAGACTATATTGTTCTATTTCAGTATATTCATTTTTAAATCGTATTACGTTTTTCATTTACAATATTTTCAAGTAGATATGCACTGTGGTCACTTAATTTATTGATAAGATATTTTTAAAAATTTTACGTTAGATCGATGGTATTTGAAGAAGATATTTAAAAATCTCATATACATGAATATAATTTTATTTTTGTAATACTTTTAGATCAGACGTTTAAAATTATTTTCAATGTTTTCCAATGTTTAATTAATACAAAAATTTTGACAACATTTTGAGTGCAATAAATATGTAATCATGAAAAAGGATTTCATTTGGCAAAAAAAAAAAGAAAAAAAAAAGAAATATGTCATTAACTTTCATCTTTAACATTTTCATATGAAGCCTGTAAAAGGTAAATTGTTATATTTAATATTTTATATATATATATATATATCCATTTAAAATTTGAATATCTAACAATAAAGGATAAACATTAAAACTATGACTTTAAAAAAAAGAATCGTAAATTATTGTTATAATCAAACTATTTATCGTTTTAATTAAATTATTTATCGTAGACACGTTGTCTAATGATTTTAAGAAATATAGGTGAAATAATATGAATTGTCTAATGGAATTTTCGCAACACATACACACATATACACACATAAGCTTGATTATATTTCAACGTCGGACATCTTCACCGTTTCCTGCAAGATCCGATTCTTTAATTTATCTGAAGTAAAATTAAAGAAAAAGAAGGGATTCAAAAATTAGAACAAAAATCTCTGAGGCGTTTTCCTATCGAGCACGAGCGCGCGTGTACTCTGTCTCTTTCTCCCCCCCCCCCTCTCTCTCTCTCTCTTCTTTTCCCTTACACTCTTTCTCCTTCACGCGACGTAATCAATCACTTCATTTCGTAGCTTCCCCGATGAAAAATCACCGAGTCTGCGATAAATCACGGTGCAAAGTTATGAAATATCCACACGCGCATGGCCGGCCGCTGACCGAGACGATGCGTGACCACGATCGTCTTACCCTCTTTCTCTCTCTCTCTCTCTCTCTCTCTCTCTCTCTCTCTCTGTCTATATTTTTCCTTCTCTCTCTTCTTCTCGAACATATTATAGAAGGCTTTTTCACATGGACTCCCATCCGATTCTCGTAGGGAATATAGAAAGATGAGGGAAAGAAAAGAAGGAGGAGACGTATCGGAAAGAAATGGATCCTTTCGATAGCCTCACCGATGAAATTGCAATTGTATGAGTTGTGAATGTAAGAGATAAGTAAAATAAGTAAGCCTAAAACGAGATCAGCTCGTATGATTTTCTTCTCTCTTTTCATTCTTTATTTCTCTCTCTCTCTTTCTCTCTCTCTTTCTCTTTCTCTTTCTCTCTCCCTTTCTTTATCGACATCGACGTTTAAAAGTCTTATCCGTCCAGTCTTTAACGCTGAATTTGCCTCGGATATATCAAACGCTTTAGGAAAATGAATGAGATGTAAACAAGTTTTCTGGCGTTCCAGTGCAGATATTACATTCTAGCCGGCTTTGGCTTCGTCCTTTGTATCTGGAGATAAATCGCCTTCAACGGCTAGCAAAACCGATTTATCGTTACTCTTCGAGACTACGCTACTCATCCTCGTTATTGGCTGAATGTAACGAACCTTTTTTTCTCTCTCTCTCTCCCTCTCTCTCTCTCTCTCTCTCTTTCTCCATATATTCTTCTTTTTCTTTCTCTTCCTTTCTTTTGTCTTCTTTTTTTTTCTTTCTTTCTTTCTTTATTTCTTTCAATTTCTTCCTTTTATTCTTTCCATGGATATTACTCTCTCCTTTTGACACATCTTTGCGAATCTCTGCGATTGATTTCTTTCTTCCTTCTTACATTCCCATTTATAAACGCGTCCGTTTGAAATCCCTTAGCTTGTTCTTTTACTTCGTTCGTTCGTTCGTTCGTTCGTTCGTTCGTTCGTTCGTTTCTCCCGCGTCGTTCTAAAGGAACCGATGCAAAAAGAAATATTTAGAAAAGAAACCGTACCACGTACGTTCTTACGTACGTTACGGCGTATATTTACATTGTCTTTACTCACGGAAATCGTTCGTTTCCTTCTTGTAATACGTGAAATGACTTCGACCAACCAAAACGTCTCGTTAGCACGGTAAGGAAAAAAAAAAAAAGAAAATGAAAAAAAAACGAGAGAGGGAGAGAGAGAGAGAGAGAGAGAGAGAGAAAGAAGAAAAAAAAAAAAGAAAAAGAAAGCTGAGCTATATGAAGTGGAAGAAGAGAGTGGGAAGGTGAATGGGAAGGGTGTGAGAGGAGAGTGGGAGTGGAAGGGGAGAGGGTTAAAAGACAAGGGATAGCGTTTTCTTGTTAGTAAAACAAAGAGGAGAAGCAGTTAAAACGGGGGAAGGAGTATCAAAGGGAAAGAGAAAGCGCGAAATTTCCATTCGACTCCGTTTCCTTTCTGGTCTTTCCTATTCTTATCTCTCGTCGGCCGCTCTCGTTCCCTTTCGTCCAATCCACAGGATTTCTCGGTACCTTTTAATTGGATTACTCTATTTAACGATTCCGTGCTAGGGACAAGTATCGAGAACGCCTGGAGAAACTTTCTCCCCGTGATATCCTTTAGAAGGAAAAAGACTTTCAAGAAGAAGAATTTGTTCCTTTCTAAATAGTACTCAGGTAGGTAGGTTAGAGTAACTATGACCAACTGAAACAATATTTTTTTGCTGTCGGCACGCACCCTAACGATACAACCACGATATTTGCACGTTGTGGTATTTAACCAACCCCATTATGCCAAGGGATGTAATTGTACGATCCGTTTCCCTTAAGAATATCTCCCCACATATTCTATTATTCGTCCATTCGTTGCTTTTTCTAATTGAAACACACAAAGCTTTTTTCTCGAGCTTTCACAATTTTTTCTCTCTTTTGCGTATCATCGAGTTGAAACGAAGAGAGAAAGAGAGAGAGAGAGAGAGAGAGAAAGAGGGAGGGGCAGGAGGGAGAGAGAGAGAGAGAGAGAGAGAGAGAGAGAGAGAGAAAGCTTCTAGTAATAGGGCGGTGCGATACCGAGGCCCAATTAACGGCTTTTCTGGGGCAAGTGTTTAAACTTAAGTAAAGGCTGGAAGCTCGCTGAAATACGAAATTCTCGCAGTCTGATTAACTTCACCGCGAAATCAATGAGTAGCAGCCAGAGAAAGGAGGAATGGAAACGTGGAAGAGAGGAACAGGACCGAAGGCTATAGGGACGGAGAGGACTATATAACTACCCCATTATCAACCTCATTAAAGGTACCACCTACCCCACCGAGCACCTCTTCCTAGACTTGGCTAAACTCTCGACCGCCCTCCCCTTTCCCCTACCATTACCTTTTCGTTCCCGATTTCAGTGGCGCGAGCTTCAGTCCTCGACATGCCAACTATTTTATAGTCGGTTATTTCACCCCAATTAATTAGTACGTACACCCTCTCTCTCTCTCTCTCTGTCTCTGTCTCTCTTCCTCTTTCTCTTTGTCTCCTCTTTTCTCTGTTCTATATTATTGACATTTTTTACTAGTCAGTGTTTTCGATTATTTCGTGAAATTAATTTGATGTTAGTTGTATGACTTTTACAGATATTACATCCTTTCTCTCTCTCTCTCTCTCTCTCTCTCTCTCTCCCTCTCTCTTTCTCTATTTTATTTTTATTTCCCGTTTTAATGAAGATGCGAGAAAATTGCCACGTATGACCTGGCTTAATAAAATAAAATTCTAAACGGTAGCCTAGTCTCTCGTTCAATTACCTATTCTTTTTAAAGCATAAAACTTGTGAATATTTCATTAAGACGAATATGTCGCTCTTCATCTCGTTCGCAATGAACGCAACGATCGAAGTGACGATTCGATCTGTCATACTACTCATTCGCGTTTCTCGTTCAGTCGAACGAACGCAGTACGTGCCCATTTTCATATATTCTTGTGGAACGTACGTGACTCGGATGTCCGTGCGACGATCCGTGCTGGTTGTAAATAATGGAACGGTTTGCTGTCGCTTCAACCATAGTATTCTTCCGCCTCGTTTAATCCCCTGTCCGCTTCGTAAAACGACGTAAACCACGAAAAAAGAGCTTCGTTGAATCAACAATGTTACTTATTAGTAACACTGTTGTTTCTCCAGTAACGTTTTATTGATTCACAGAATTATTCTAGAATATCTTTTATGTGTTGTAACCTATATAACGTGAGTTCTGTGTTTTGACTTCAGTTAAGATTAAAAAGTGCAAAAACAGATTATTGATTAATCGATATCATTAATGTTACAGGCATTGATAGAATATATTTTCATTATCTCTTATCTATTTTCTTATTTACAAGTAAAAAAGAACGAGTGAAAATCTTCTCCATCGGTATCCTTTATCTCCTCCTTTTCTTTCTTTTTTTTCTTTTTCTTTTTTTTTTTCTTTTCAAATCGTTCTGAAAAAGATTGACCCACGGAAATAATCGTAGCGTCTTCGCTTGCCTTCGCGTTGAGTTCGCTTCACACGCTCCATTTAATCCTTCACGATCTTACCTCACAGAAGACACCTTTCTACGTTTATACAGACAGAGAAGGAATAATCCCCTGTGACTAAGGCGAGCGTCGTTTAGAAATCGCGATATACACGAACACGAGAATCGTTCTCGAAGAGAGAAATCTTTCATCGTACCTCGAGGATCTCTACGAGTTTATATGCACGCAAAGGAATCGTTCTTCTATTTCATTTTTCCTTACGCGTCATCCTACGTCAGTAGTTCAGAGTTATCCAAAGCATTTTCTACTTTATCCTCCACCTTCTTCCTCCCTCGTTTCTCTGCCATTTCTTTCTCTTTTTCTCTCTTCTTTTTTCCCCTCTTTTTTTATCTTTGTCTTTTTTCTTACTCCTTTTTTCCTTCTCCTTTTTTTTTCTTTTTATAGGATTTTATATATCTATACATATATGTCTATATATATATATATATATATATATATATATATATATATATATATGTATGTATATACACACACCAAGATTCTACATTGACGTCTATCGTAAACTCTGAAGCAGTTAAAAGAGTCATTTCGTGTGACCGACGCATGTACTTTGAAAGAAGAGATTGCGGTTTAGTGAAAAACAGACTAAAGGAGGTAAGGAAGAAAAAGAAAAAGAAAAGGAGTAAAGATAGAAAGAAAGAAAGAAAAAAAAGAAAGGAAGGAAGGAAGGAAGGAAGGAAGGAAGGAAAAAAAGAGGTAAATTTATCCACATACGTTGCGTGCGAAGCCGTGGACGTTTCCGTTTCCACTTTCTTATGTAAAGCATTTCCTTCGTAAGTTACTCTCGTTGAGAATTCCGTAAATACTTGGCAGGTACCACCAGTAAGATGGCGATTGTTAAGGTACGGACCAAGAAATAAGGAGAAAGAAAGAAAAGGTGGAAATAGTAGGACGATTTGAACGAAGCGGCACGCCCGGCACGTATTAGCAACGACTATCCTTCGTGGCGTTTTAATATCCTGCTTTAATATCCGCGCAGGGACGCTTTGTTCTTTATTCTCAGCCGATCGTGAGTTTGCTAGGATTTTAGCTTTACGGTCCAAGCTGACCGGTGCTACTTCTAACTTATACCTGGCAGCATCGAAACTCCATTTTCTACTGTCACGGACCATTCGTTTTTCCCTCGAGTCACCACTTCGATTTGCGTTTCCCCTTCCTCCTCCATCCCTCTCTCTCTCTCTTTCTTTCTTATTCTCTCTCTCTCTCTCTCTCTCTCTCTCTCTCTCTCACTCACTTTTTTTCTCTTCCTCTTTTACTCTCTTTCCTTTTCTCTTTATCTCTGAGAAGAAATTTGTAAATTGCAGAAGATAAAGAAGTTCATCTCATTTCCATCATTTTAATACGAATACGATTATTCATTAACGATGTGTACGAGCTTTTGAAAGGCTTTTCAAAGGTAAAAAAAAAAAAAAAAGAAAAAAAAAAAGAATGAGTTTTGATTAAGACTCCTTTGAGAGTATCATAGTTATTATAACTATTCAAATTAAAATAGATTCGAACTTCTTCTTATTTATGCTGATAGAAATAAAAATTATCTTGATCGTATGGAAAAGTTATTTTCTCCATGTCACTATGTCGTATATATAACTTCTCCGAAGAAGAGGAGAAAGAGAAGAAGAAGTGTGTGTGTGTATGTGTGTCTGAGAGAGAAAAAGAGAGAGAGATGGAGAGCCAGAGAGACAGAGGGAGAAATGGGGGAAATAGAGAGAGGAAGAGAGAGAGAGAGAGAGAGAGAGACAGACAGACAGACAAAGACAAAGACAGACAGACAGAGAGGGAGCGTTTCCAGGACGATAGGAAGCAGGAATGTCGAGTCCGTGGCGTGCCTTGATGTAACCCGAAAGTCCGGTCGTTGTGAAGCGGGGCATATGCGACTTGTCACTGATTTGCGTGCGTTCAAAGAGCAGGATCTGCGTGCTCGTGCCGTTTAATGGGATCCTTTGTGCGATATACCGCACGACTGTCGGCGGCAATAGGTGTGCGCACGTGTGTTTCTAGCACGTGTCCATTCGTTCGACTCTCACTCTAGACACGATTTCTCCTCGCGAGGTCATAAAGATTACCCTCAATATTCACCATCTTATCATCTTCAATCATTTCTTCCTTTTAATAAATAATATATCTTTTTGAAAATAAATTATTCGAATATTATTGAGTTACTATATATAAGCTCGAATTGGTTCGGACATTTTTCAATCTCATATAAAACTTTTATGGTATTCGAATAATTTAAAGAATAAGCTCAACGATTGGTCTATTATTTTTCAATTTTGGAAATCTTGCATAAAGTAAAGGATTATTCTCACGAGACGATATTTTTACGATAACTATAACGTTAGCGTTATTAGAAATGATGAGGTAAATGCTATGGATCAAAGGGTAGAACATCCTATGGGGATCTCGATTTGTGAAAAGACAAGATCATCGTAATCGTTATGTTCGATGAAATAACCGGAACGTCTGCGTGGCGCCAAACCGATCCACCTGACGGCATCAAGTTTTCATTTGGTGCGAGATCGCGTGTCGCAAATTACCGGTATCCGGGCAGACCTCCCACCCTTAGACAGCACCAACCAAATCGATTTGCGTTCGACGTTCGTACCTCCCTTTCGACGCCAACGGAATAGAGAAGACGATACGTAGATAGATAATTGTCGTCAATAGATGGACGCTCAGCTACTTTGTTTCCTTACTTTCTTAGAAATTTCTAATACCCTTTAGAAATCCTTTAGATATCTCGAAGAAAGCTCGAAGCGGTGATAGAGGGTGGGAGGGAGGGGAGGGGAGGTGGAGGCAAGGTGGTAGGGAAGATCTCGTTTCGAGTTATAAGAGGATTATCGCCGAATATACTGCTACTCTGCAGGAGCTTCACGAATTTCTTTCTTTTCACAACTCTAATCGATTGCTTTTCTACCATGGGGGGAAAAACGCGGGCGCGCGAGAGAGAGAGAGAGAGAGAGAGATTTATAAAGTGCACGGATTCACGCGCACGTGTCTTACGAACGAGCGGAAAATGTAAGGAAAAACGAGTGATACGTTCGCTTCTGTTTTCTATTTTCTTCTTTTTCCTCTTCCTCTCTCTCTACCTCCCTCCCTCCCTCTCCTCTTTTTGTTTCACTCGTTCCTCCCTTTTTTCTTTTTCTTTTTTTCCTTCCTTCCTACTTTCTTTCTTTCTTTCTTTCCTTCTTTTTCTTTGTTTTTGTTTTCCTCTTTTTGTTTTTTCTTTTTTTTTTATCCTTTCCCCCGACCTGGAAGGAAAATCTTCTTGAGAAAAATCTCTGAGCGTGGAAACGATTTTCCTTC